>NC_132915.1:1402384-1664273 GCF_047675955.1 Chlorocebus sabaeus | reverse complement strand
ACTGTTTATTCAAACCTTTTTTTCCCTTTTGAGGGACAAAGCTTAAAATTTTTTTTCTTTCTGTCTTTCTTTTTTATTATCTGCTTTTCTTTATCGCCATTGCAGATGAGAAGAATAAAATCTCAGAAGGCAAAAGAAAGGGAGACTTAAAGCTGGGAGAGAAAGGAGAGGAGGGAGGAGGCCGCTGAGCGGCCCTGGGTGGCGGCTGCTGGCACCACACGCATTCCTGGGCAGCCTGTGATTTCCTCGCAGGGAGGCCGGGCCCTGAAACCCGCCCGGCGACGTGGGTGGGCCTCTGTGAAGACAGTGTCTCTTCCCATTCAGGAACTGCCCTGGGCCGGCCCCAGGCAAAGGGATGTTTGTTGTTTAAGTAAATAAACTGGTCAGAGGCTCGGCTAGCTGTGCAGGCTCCGATGCCTCCCACAAGCCTGGTCCCAACCGGGAAGGGGCCACCAACAGAAGGGAGCCACCCGATGCCACCCACCGCGACACGCCCTTCTCCCCGGCACTGCCAGGGGTGCCGGGGGCCAGAGGTCAGTGCCCGGTCATTCCAGGCAGCCGAGCTGTCCCTGCGGAGGCTGTGACCAGGGCCTTCCCTAGACATTCCAGGAAACAGAGGAGACCCACATCCCCCACTCCTCAGCTCCCGTTCCCCCTAGTTGGTGAGGAGTCTGGGCCCTTCATCTTGTTTTTTCAGATGCTTTGTGGGGTTCTCTTCCTGGCCCACCTACTGACTAAGACACTTCACAACGGCTCACTTGTGTCTTTTGCATGTGGGCTTGAGCCCAGGGCTACTCAAAGGGCCGTCTGGGGACCCGCAGCATCAGCCTCACCTGGAGCCTTGTTAGAAATGCTGATTCTCAGACCCTGACCCAGCCCTGCGGAAACAGATGCTGTGGGAAGGGCCCAGCCATCTGCAAGGGCAAGTCCTCGGGAGGCGCCATGCACGCGCAGGCTTGTACAGAGCGAAGCTGGACTGCAGGCTTCAGGGAGCTTGGTTTTCTCTCTTCTGTGCACTGTAGGGTCCCCAGAAGCAGAGGACTGTCCAGTAGACGGCAGGTGCTCAACCCACATTCACAAAGAACAGGTGACGTAAGCGAGAGGCAAACCACGGATTTGGGTTGGTGTTTTCCTCTTGCTCCTTCCTAGAGATTCATCTCTGCCCGGCCCAATGAAGCCTGTCCATCCCCGTGAAGAGCCCTGGGTTTGCACCTCAGTTTTGCCATCTTCTTGCCTTTCCAGAGGTGAATTAAACTCAGAGACAAGATCGGGGATGGAGGGAGTGAAGGGCTGTGGGATGTGGAAGACAGTTCTTCTGAGACTGCTTCCAGAATCTTCCCTCTCCACAAATCTCCTTCATCTTGCTTCCTCATGCACACCTGCACTCTCTCTCACACCCACACTCTGCCTTTAAACCCAGAGGTTTTTGGAGGTTTGTTTTATTTTTTAGAGACAGGGTCTTCTTGCTCTGTTGCCCAGGCTGGAGTGCAGTGGTGTGATCGTAGCTCACTGCAGCCTCCAACTCCTGGCCTCAAGTAATCCTCCTGCCTCAGCCTCTGAAATTGTAGGGATTACAGGTGTGAGCCACTACATCCGGCCTGAACCTATTTTTTTTTTTTTAATTAGAAACACTAGGAAGAGTCAAACATCCAGATTGCCTCAGTCAACCTGGTTCCCAGTGAATGCTGGAAGCCGCCTGGACAGGGGTTCTTTCAATGCTGTCCATCTCGTGCTGGGTCTGACATCTGACATCCGCTGACTGCCTCCTATGTGTCACACACTGTGCTGGGCATGGGGGCTCCCAGGGACAACACAAAGAATCAGTGTCTACGTTCATGGCGCTTCCATTTTAAATTAAGGAACACACATAGTAAAATAATTTCAATAAAATAAAATGTTACAAGTATTAGAAAAGTGTTAAAGTTTCTGTTAATTACACACCATCTCAAGACATCTCTTGCCGTCTTGACTTGTCATTGGTGGGATATTTGCCTTTGTGATTAGCCTGTTGACTTCGGATTCTTCTAGCTGGATGTGCAGCCTCTGAGGGATGAGGATTTCTTACCCTCTTGGCTTTCTCAGTTCTTAACCAAGTGCACTTCAGGTGCACCGGTGGTTCTCGCTGGGGGAGACTTTGCCCCCAGCAGACATGTGACACATCTGGAGACGTTTTGGGTTGTTCCGACCAGGGAGGCGTCTGGTGGACAGATTCCAGGCATGTTGCTAGACATCCTCCAACACACAAGGGGGCCCCGCAACCAAGGATCACCTGCCCTGAAATGTCTATCGTGCCCTATTGAGCAGCCCTGGGCTAGAACAAAGAGAGAGAGAAGTTTCTTGAGGAAGACTTGAAGGCAGGGTTCACGTGGGAGACCCAGCATTGGGCAGGAGGTCTGTGCAAGAGTCCATTCTCCTAAGGAAAGCTTTGCAGACACAAGCCCTCTGCATCTACTTGGGATGTGCTGGCCAAGTAATGTGTACCGCTCTGCGAATTCAGCATCGGGGGAAGAGTTAAATCCTACAACATTTTCATGCAAGTGTCTTTTGAGCCAGTCTCTCCCAGCCAGATCCTCTGAAGGGAAACTGTTTTCTAAAGGGAGGGGAAGCGAAAATCCCCACTGTTTACTTGAGGACCTGGAAGAACGTCCACGAGCTGGCGTGCTGCCGCCTCCTGAGCGCAAGGCTGGGTCTAAGCTGAGGTAGGCAGACCTCAAAGAGCAGGCCTGCCTTGGCCTGAGCATTAGATTCAAATGACAGGAGAGCTCTGCAGTTCTCCCTGTGGGATGCAGGCTGCACGATGGCCGGCCAGGGAGAGGGTATTGGTCTTTACTCAGGCTGTGCCGCCGGCCCAGACTCCAGTGGCAAGAACAATGTCCCGATGTGGGGATGCCTCATGGAGGGGGCTGGTGCAGGTGAGGGGAGACCACCTTGGCAGAAGTGGGAGGACAGAGAGGGCCCCCTCTGAGGCAGGCTCCTCCTTCTGTGTCTGAGCGGGGTCCATTCTGGCTGCTATAACAGCACACCAGACTGGGCGGCTTAGAAACAACAGAAATGTATTTCTCATCGTTCTGGAGGTAGGAAGTTCAAGACGGAGGTGCTGGCAGATCTGGTGACTGGTGAGGGCCCATTATCTGGTTCACAGACGGCAGTCTTCTCACGGTGTCCTCACATGGCTGACGGGGTGAGGGAACTCTCTAGGGCCTCTTTTATAAAGGCACTAATCCCATTTGTGAGGGTTCCATCCTCATGACCTAATCACCTCCAAAAGGCTCCACCTCCAAATAACATCACCTTGCAGGTTAGGATCTGACATATGGATTTTCGGGGGACACAAACATTGAGTCCTTAGCAGTATCTTTATCCTGCCTTGTCCCGCCCTGTCCAGGGTGAGCCTGTGCCCTCCCTGGGTGCTCAGAGTCTCCTGAGGCTCCCATTCGACAAGAAGGTCTTTCTGCGCACACTGATCCATGGGGCACCTGTGGACACGTTCTTTGTAATCCCTTTAGTCATGCTGTAAGATGTGCATATGAGAAATACAAATGGCACCTGTTGAGAAATGCACAGGCACCTTGTGAATGGCTGCATGCGGCTCCATCCCAAGCCTACAGGTAACAGAAGAGCGCCAGTTATTAACCTCACTTCCCTGTATTTGAAAAAGCAAAGGTCTTTGGAAATAAATGGGCTCGATCTGAATGCAGTTCTGAAAGACTTTGAATGATCACCCCATGACTCTGCGCCTTGGTTTCTGTAGCTACAGAATTATTAAAGGATTGAAAGAATCTTTGTGGGGCAGTTAGTACAATGTCTGGTCCAGAGTAGGTGCAATAGGGAAGCTGCTTTTATTATTATTGTTACTGTTATTATTTCCCAGTCTTCGTTCAAGGCTAAGAAAGTCTGAACTGATAAAATATTTTGCAACTGGGCCAGGCGCAGTCGCTCATGCCTGTAATCCCAGCACTTTGGGAGGCCGAGATGGGTGAGTCACTTGAGGTCAGGAGCTCAAGACCAGCCTGGTCAACATGGTGAAACCCTGTCTCTACCAAAAGTGTAAAACATTAGCCGGTATGGTGGTGCATGCCTGTAATCCCAGCTACTCAGGAGGCTGAGGCAGGAGAATCACTTGATCCCAGGAGGCAGAGGTGGCAATAAGGTGAGATCGTGCCACTGCACTCCAGCCTGAGAGACACAGCAAGACCCCCCCCCAAAAAAATTTGCAACTGGCAAATGGGGTAATTGTACTCTTCTTTACCTGTAGCTACCTTAAAGCTTCTTAAAACTTTTGGTGGTATTTGTGACAACTAATACATGTAGAGATGAATTAATCAATGCATAAATGTGTATATTGCATAAAAGAAGAGGATGTAAGATAGCTTTTTCAATAAATATTTAAAAATAAATTCTCTTGGGCAAACCTCATACTTATATACTAACATCACCTGGGTGAAAAAATTTTCAGTGTTCCCACCATTTGGTAAAGTGCTTGCTGAATGAACCAAGATGTTACTGTCACAAATTAGTAGCTGAAAAGGTAGTTTTAGTATTATGCTTTTATGTTTTCAATATTATCTTTCCAAATCTTGTATTAATTTTGTATTGGCTGTCTTAGAGAAAAAGCATAAGGAGAAATGAAACAGTTTCCTAGATTCTTTGTTTGAATAAGTTGGAGCTGTGTGTGTGTGTGTGTGTGCATGTGTGTGTAAGCATCTCATCCATTCAGATATTCTCTCTCAGGGTAACTTTTCTAAAAGTAAGTGAGTAAAAACCTTTTTACATTTAGAACCCAGTAGTTGAAAACGTTAAATTCAGCGCAGATATAAAGCAATCCAACGTTATCTTATTTCCGAAAATGACCATATATCTATTTTCTTATTTATTAATTTGTACACCTATTATTCACTCTTTAATATTTATTGATGACATTCAGGGTGTAGAAAGATCCTAAGGTTAAATAGGCATGGAGGGTGATACTGTGTGCAGAAGAAGGTACCTTTCTTCCAGGAGTTTATGACAGATGAGAGAAAATGTCCATCTCTCCTTTTCTCTTGAAACATTCCATCTTGCCCCTGGGTTCTGATTAGGAGCGGAGGATGAGGTTCCTGAAAAGAAAAGGTTCTGCCCTCTGCTTCCCTCTTCCCCTCCTAGCTGGTGGCACTCAGGTGCCAGAGGGTGGGGAGCTCTGCTTCCCTCTCCTTCCCCCTCTAGCTGGTGGCACTCAGGTGCCAGAGGGTGGGGAGCTCTGCTTCCCTCTTCCCCCTCTAGCTGGTGGCACTCAGGTGCCAGAGGGTGGGGAGCTCTGCTTCCCTCTCCTTCCCCCTCTAGCTGGTGGCACTCAGGTGCCAGAGGGTGGGGAGCTCTGCTTCCCTCTCCTTCCCCCTCTAGCTGGTGGCACTCAGGTGCCAGAGGGTGGGGAGCTCTGCTTCCCTCTTCCCCCTCTAGCCGGTGGCACTCAGGTGCCAGAGGGTGGAGAGCTAAGCGTGGTCCACGGTGAGGACCGGGCCATGGCGAGCACAGTGGAGCCACGACGCGCAGGGAGCCGGGTCCCCACACCGTGGGGCTGCCTCTGGGGCCGCACATGCTCCGACAGTTCTTGCGAGAGAAATAAACGTTGTTCTTATCGAAGGCATCGCTGTTTTGGTGTGTGTTTTGGTGGGGAAGTCTGTACGCCAGTGACACAGCGGGGCAGGCCTGAGTGCTAAACAGGACCCCGGGACCAGCAGCACCGGAGCCTTCGGGGAGGCCCCGGGGGGAGGCGGCGCTCGGCTGCGTTTCTTGGGCTGGTCGGGAAAGCAGAGGCCGCTCCAGGTCGGAGGCCAGGCCACCTGGATGCAACGAGGGTACGGAGGGAAAGGCTGGGAAGACGGGGCTTGGGAAGCCTGGAATTCCCCAAACAGAATTTCACGTTTGTCCTGAAACCAAGAGGAAGCTGTGGAGTTCTGGAAGCGCCTTGGAGGGCAGCTCTGGGGCTGGCCGTTTTCCTGGTGGAGGGAGACCAAAGCGAAGCTGGTCCAGGGGTTTTCCAGCTGCGTTCCACAGAAGCCCTGAGGTCCCGCAGAACCTTCTGGGACATCAGGGAGGGGACGGGAGGGGGAGGGGGCAGGGGTCCGCGCTCCTCTTCCTAATTCATCCGGAGAGTGTCCTTTTGATCTGTTGAATGCAGGCTCGGGGCTTCTTCACTTGAAGAAAGGGCGTGGGGCTGCGGCGTTCAATGTCTTGCAAGCCACCGGGCTGTGATGGGGCAGGGTGGCAGGTGGCAGGTGGCAGGTGGCAGGGTGGGGGCACTCGCGAAGGCAGCGAGCCCAGCCTGAAGCCTGCGCTCAGCGGAGGAGGCTCCGTGTGCAGGTGTGTGTGGGTTTCCAGGGTCAGGAGCTCTGGAGTCACCGCCTGCAGCGTGTGCCAGCTCCCCTGCCAACTAGCTGTGTGACTTTAAGCCTCAGTTTCCTCATCCGTAGAATGCTGAGAAGCAGTCCCTTCCTCAGGAGGATGTGGAGAGGCCGAACAAGCTCAGGTGTGTGGTGCTCATCAAATAGCACCTAGCACATATGAACTCCTCAGGCAATGTTGGCTGATATTATTGTTATTGCTGTTATTATTATTATTATCTGATCTATTATTATATCTACTGCACGGGAAACGTGCAGTAGATTATTAAGCCAGTGTGGACAGATGGGGAATGAAAGGTGAGAACTGGTGGAGAGTGGCAGTTAGAAATCCAGCTTTCATTGAAAAATCCCCATTGGGAATTAATTCTGGCTATGGGAAGTGAACGTACAGCAGATGTTGTGTTGGTGAACTGTTAGCTTTCTTGTAAGACTGAACCGTGATGGAAAAACGACTGTAGCATAGCTTTGCATAATCTAAAATACGCTTAGCACACAACAAAATCTACTGGGGAGTTTTGATGATGTAATGTCAAAAGGAGAGTGACTTTCCTGTAGGTGAGTTCCCCAGGGACAGTCCTCAAGCTACACCCACATTTCCTTGTTCTGTTTTTCTCCCAGAGGCTGTAGGGAGTTGCCCCCCCACCCCCACTTTTATTTTTTGAGATGGAGTCTCGCCCTGTTGCCCAGGCTGGAGTGCAATGGCATGATGTTGACTCACTGAAACCTCTGCCTCCTGGGTTCAAGGGATTCTCCTGCCTCAGCCTCCTGAGTAGCTGGGATTACAGCCGTGGGCCACCAAGCCTGGCTAATTTTTGGATTTTTAATAGATACAGGGTTTCACCATGTTGGTTAGGCTGGTCTTGATCTCCTGACCTTGTGATCTGCCTGCCTAGGCCTTACAAAGTGTTGGAATTACAGGCGTAAGCCATCGCGCCGGCTTTCTTTCTGGCCTCTCTTCATCTGCTTTTCCCAAGAGTCTTTCTTCTGACAGCACAGAAGAGCAAAGAGATAAGAAACATCTCTCCCACCCTCCAAAACACGTGCCATGAACCCTTTGCCATCTTTTCTTTGTTTTAAGCTTGTTACTGTTTGTAACTATAGGGAATGGACAGGGATTCACAGAAATGATGAGCAGGGAGAGCATTTCAAGTTCCCAGGAAATCCGTATAGACGCTGCTCCACGTTGCTGGCCTCCGTTGGTGTGCAATACAGACTGCTTCTTGTGTGTGTGTGTGTGTTGGGGGGGCGAGGGGCGGTGGCGGGGGGATTTATCTTCTCTGACTTCCTTCTTAAGTGTTTCCCTGGACTTCTAACTCTTGTCTTAAAAACAGCCCTGCCCAGTTGTGTGTAGCTGGGAAGTTGGAGTCAACAACGTACACTTTAACTCGAGAACCACGAATAAGGCGTACTTTTAAAACTCCATTAGGAACGTCAAGAGGAGAAAGGAAGAAATCATCTTTCGGGGTACAGATTTTGTAAGGATAACGTGAGATAAAGAAAGTGGAGTGCCTTGTCTCCCGTGCCGTGTTCGCTTCTCCACGCTTCGGGTTGGAGGAGTGGAACAGATAGGGACACGAGAAAACACTGAGCAGGCGAGTCCACCACGACAGAGGCCACGGCGGGCATCTTGGCCGGACCTGCAGATGAAGTTGATTTAATTATTGCTTGTAATCGTGGGGTCATAGGAAACAGACGGCTGACAGAAAGCTAGAAAAGGTCAAATGTCACGGGGTGTGTTTTGTGTGTGTGTGTGTGTGTGTGTGTGAGAGAGAGAGAGAAAGAGAGAGTCACATGTTGCTGGCTCCCTCCACGAGACTCAGCCTGTCCGGCTATCAGAAGCTGCCCCACTGGAGAGTGGGGGTGCACCTGCTCCTGGCTTCCTTCTTCCTCCTCCATGGTTGCCTTGGGCTAAGCATGTCTGAATCACAACAGAGCATCGAAAGACAATTGAGCATCACAGCTCTTGAAGCCATGGCCCAAGAAAAACCACTGAAGGAACTAGTGACTACCTTTGAGAAGAGAGGACCCAGGGAGAAGGAAGCTGCCCTCTCATGCTTCTCCACGTGCCAGTCACTGGGCCACGCACTTCCTACAAATTATCTTGCTTACTTTTCCTAGCAAGCTCATAAAGTAGGGTGAGAGAGCTTCAGCACTTGGATGTTGGTCTTGAGGTTAGGGGGGCGTGGTGCTGAAATCCAGTGTGTCTTGCCTTTGCCTCCGTCTGCTTGTAGAGAGGAATAGTAGCCACACAAAAATATTTGAAGGGCATTCACAGGGAAGGCGGTTTCACTTATCCTTGAAGCTTCAGGGAACAAAGCGAGAAACAAAGGTAGGGGTTTAGGAAGGTAGATGTGTGTTCCTTTACAGAAAATGAATGCTTCCAATAGAGTGGCTTGAAATTAGAGCTGGCTGAATGGGGGTGGGGATGGAATTGAGTTCCCTGCAATGGACTGAGTGTTTGTATCCTCCCAATATTCATCTGTTGAAACCCTAATCCCAGTGTGATGGTACAAGAAGCTGGGGACTTTGGGAGGTAATTAGGTCGTGAGGGTGGGGCCCTCAGCCATGGGATTAGTGGCCCTAGCAGAAGAGTCTGGAGTGCTCTCTGCCCTCCTTCTGCCATGTGAGGATACAAGAAGACAGCCGTCTGCAGCCCAGAAGACAGCCCTCAGCAGAACCCGGCCACCCTAGCACCCCAAGCTCTGACTTCTGGCCCAGACTGTGAAAAACAAGTGTCTGTCATCTATGAACCACCCAATGTATGGCACTCGTTCCACCAGCCCAAGCTGGCCGGGATGCGCCCTGTCTGTTCAGGTGGTTTTCTCCCAAGCCGCTGAGCACCAGCGGATAGCAACCAGGGAAGACCAAGCGTTCTAGGCCCTATTGATTGATTGCCAAAGACTCCCTGCTCCAGGCTGCCCAGCCCTGAGCTTGCTGTGGTCTCTTTCACCCTTGAAGAGCCACATGGCAACCCCTTGAATCCTCCTCCTCCTGAACCCTGGCTCTGTGGCTGGGGAAGGAGTATCTTCCATTGGTTCCAGTGATTTTGTTTCTGGTCACTGCTCCCTGTACTGGGAAGTCTCTTGCGCCCCATCAGAGAGGCTGCCCCTAACCACCCACCAACCACCCCACTAAGCAGCAGCCCACTCCAGCCCCCTAGTGTCTGCACAGCGTCCACCATCACCTGAAATGAAATATTTTCATACCTTTCTTTGTTACTGTGTGGATCCCCGCACTAGGATGTGAGCCCAGTGAGGGAGGGGCCACATGTGCTTGGCTCACTGCCCTATCCCGGGCACCTAGAACGGGGCCTGGCACACGGTGAGCTCTCATGAAGGAGGTCATGGCTTCACGTTGTCCTGCACTGACCTCCCAGCTGTCTGGTTGGCCCCTCCTAGATGTCTGCTAAACATCAGCTCTGCCTTCCCCCACCATGCCTGGCCCTTTCTGACCCTCTCTGTGTGCCTGAGGCCTGTTCCCTGGCCAGTTGTTCAAGCTGATTCTACACTTGGCTAAACCAGCCTTTTCTCTTTTTCTTTCCTTTTCACTTCTTTTCCCTCCTTCTATCCCTTCCTCCCTCCCTCCCTTTCTCTTCCCTCCCCCCTCCCCCTCCTTCCTTCCTTCCTTCCTTCCTTCCTTCCTTCCTTCCTTCCTTCCTTCCTTCCTTCCTTCCTTCCTTCCTTCCTTTTCTCTTTCTTTCTTTCTTCCTTCCTTTCTTTCTTTCTTTCTTTCTTTCTTTCAACTCTCTTTCCTTCCTTCCTTCTCCCCTCCCTTCTTCCTTCCTTCCTTCCTTCCTTCCTTCCTTTCTTTCTTTCTTTCTTTCTTTCTTTCTTTCTTTCTTTCTTTCTTTCTTTCTTTCTCTCTCTCTCTTTCTTTCTTTCCTTCCTTCCTTCTTCCCTCCCTCCCTTTCTTTCTTTCTTTCAACTCTCTTTCCTTCCTTCCTTCTCCCCTCCCTCCCTCCCTCCCTCCCTCTCTCCTTCCTTCCTTCCTTTCTTTCTTTCTTTCTTTCTTTCTTTCTTTCTTTCTTTCTTTCTTTCTTTTTTCTTTCTTTCTTTCTTTTTCTTTCTTTCTTTCCCTCCCTCCCTCCCTCTCTCTCTCTTTCCCTTTCTCTTTCTTTCTTTCTTTCTTTCTCTCTCTCTCTCTCTCTCCCTCCCTCCCTCTTCTCCCTCTCTCTGTCCTTCCTTCCTTCCCCTCTCCCTTCCTTCCTTTTCCCTCCCTCCCCTCTTTTCTCTCTCTTTCTTTCTTTCTTTCTTTCTTTCTTTCTTTCTTTCTTTCTTTCTTTCTTTCCTTCCTTCCTTCCTTCCTTCCTTCCTTCCTTCCTTCCTTCTCCCCTCCTCTCTCTTTCTTTCTTTCTTTCTTTCTTTCTTTCTTTCTTTCTTTCAACTCTCTTTCCTTCCTTCCTTCTCCCCTCCCTCCCTCCTTCCTTCCTTCCTTCCTTCCTTTCTCTTTCATCTCTCCTTCCTTCCTTCCTTCCTTCCTTCCTTCCTTCCTTCCTTTTCCCCCTCCCTCCTGTATTTCTTTTCTTCCTTCCTTTCTTTTCCCCTCTTTCTTGCTCTCTTTTGCCTTTCATTTTTTCTCGCCCTCCCTCCCTTCCTCCCTCTCTCCCTCCCTGCCTCTCTAGACTAAGGTCTCCCTAGTGGCCAGAGGCCCTGGAGGGTGGCCATTCCCACCTGAGAAGACTGCCTGCTCACCCCCTCTTCCTGCTGTATCCTGCTTTCCCTTTGTCTGGGCTGTCTCAGCAAGCTCCCTGTGCCTTCTGGGAGCCCCCAGCTCCATAGATGGAAGCCATCCAGTGGCTAGTGACGAGGAACCCAGATCCAGGAGTGCTTGCCCATCCCTCGGCAGGAGTCTGCACCACACCGCCATGAGCCCTACTGTGTTTTCCTGGGAGAGTTCTCTACCAAAAACACACGGGAAACTTTTATTTTGGAGCCTGTTGGGTGACTTACTGGCGAGAGCCACTTCGCCTGCCAATGGGAACAAAAGAACGAGGACAAAGTTAGGGAGAGGCTTGATCATGTATCAAGAGATGATTGCTGGAATAATCGTATTATTGCAAAAAGTAAATCAACATATTTAACATTTAAAGCCTTGAACATGCTGTGAAAGTCAGGTTTGTTCCCATGGGAAGAAAAGAGCTGTTGCTTCTCTGTTCCTAGTGATGTTAGGGTGACCCCAACCTCCTATAACCTCGTGGTAATGAACTAGAGTTCAACATGGCTTAAACGTTCAATCCGTAATACTCAGAGTTCCCATGGCACGTGTCCTAATATCTGTGCTTGCCTCCCCAGAGTGGGTCTTGTCTGAAAAGCCACATTTATTGAAGTGATTTCTATCAACAATTTAATAATTAGAGTTGTTCTAAGCTGAAGAGGAAATGGTTCACTGCAGCCAATAAATGTCTTTGCAATTTAGTCACTACATGTCTGACCTCAATTTTTTTTTTTTTTCCAGAGGAAACCACAAAAAGTACCTACTACAATTGTGTTGAAGGTTCTTGGGGCAGAAGTTACGAGGGGTGGTAGAGCTGCGACTGAACCACCTCCAGGACCAGTGGGAGGTCACCAGGAGTTCTCACCTTAGAGACATTGATTTTTCTTCAAACACGATCTTAAAACATTTTGTCAGGGTGAAATGGACTTGAATCGCTCCTGATCTATTGCTTTAATTTTTCCCCTGCTGCTTGGGAGTGTGGATGGTCTGGGTTGAGGTGAGTACACACACACTACACACATACACCACACACACCACACACACTACACACATACACCACTCACATGCACACCACACACACACCACACACACACACCACACACATACACACACCACACACACACAACCACACACCACACACACACACCACACACATACCACACACACCACACACACACACCAACACACCACACATACACCACACACATACACACACCACACACACCCCACATACATACACCACACACATACCACACACACCATACACACAACACACCACACACACTGCACAAACCACACACACCACACACACCACACACACACCACACACACCACACCACAAACACTCACCGCACACCACACACACCACACACACCACACACATGCCACACACCATGCCATATACCACACCACACTCCACACCACACTGCACACACACACACACACACACACACACTTTCCTCCCCTGACGTTTGGCTCTGTTTTATGTGGAGAACCAGCAGCATTTTGATTTTGAAGGAGACTATGTTAAAGGCCACAGTGTGTCCTGTTTCCTGATCGGAACGGCAGGGATCAGCGCTGTGTGCAGGCGCTGCTGCAGTCCCCACGCGAGCACTGCTCTCCTCGCCTCACGGTTTCAGTACACGGGGCCATCTCCGCACTCACAGGGCTGTCCGTGCTTCTCCTTAGACAAGAGCTGCATTTTTGAACAGATAGGGGCTTGAGACAACAGGGCTGAGCTCTGCATCTGGCAATTACTGAGGGATGACACCCAGGCTGTCTCTCAGAGGTGGGCACACCCGGCCCACGAATCAAAGTCTGGACTTGCAGAAAAGTTAAAGGAAATAGCTGCTGTATTAGTGGGGCTGATCACAAGCGTCTGGGGAAAGGAGAGAACAACACGGCATTATTGAAACTTCACCCATTTCCTTGAGAAATATAAACCCTGCACCAAACACTGCAGATGAAAAGAGGAACAGGGTCTTTCTATGGGACATGACGCACGCACCCAGGACAAAAGTAAGGCTGGCCGTTCTGTTTCAGCACAGTAACGTGTGTTAGTTCAGGACTGACGCCCGGCTGCCCCCAGTCTGGCGGTGGGGTTTGCCTCCTGCCTTTGTTAGGAGAAGCGAAGTAAGCTAAGGCCCCTGGAGCCAGCCGTTTCCTGCTCCTCTGCCCCGCCCCCCAGACACCTCACGCGTAGGGACCTCTTAGTGTCATCAACACCTGTCGTTTCCAGGGCCAAAAATGTCATCAGGCGCTGCTTGGCTGGGCTGTCAACAATGGCGTGATTTCGCCAATTTTGGAACAGGAAATGGACTATTCTTGAGCAGTGCTTTCAGGATGGCTAGGTGAGCTGTGTACGATGGTATGTGCACACATCTGTGCACGTGCATATGCACACACATGCACCTGCGCACCCAGCCCACACTCGCTGCCGCCTCAAAAACTGCTTGTCGATTGCGTTTTCTCCAGTAAGAGAAATGACGACTCTGATGGGAAATGCACAATTAAGCTCTGAGGTGATTTCCCTAGAAATCAGTAAAAGGGTTTACTGGAACTTAAGAAAAAAAGATGAAAAGTCTGTTTTTCCTTAAGGATTTGCTCCAAAGAAAGCAGCTCTCACCATATGTTCTCCCGGAGGGAGGAAGGAGGGGACAGAATGTACAAACTGAATGCTGACTAAATGTTGCAGGCCTGGATTGCGGGGGTGGCTAGTCACCCCATCCTGGAAAGGCTGGCAGAACCATCACGTTGAAGGCAGTTTAGGAAAACCCTGGGCAGACTCGGGGTCTGATGGATGTGGAGCGGCCTGTAGCTTGATCTATGATCGATAAGTGCAATGTTTTCCTCAAGGCAGGTGAGAAGGAGCTCGGGCTGTAGTAAGTGTTTTAGTATTCTGCAGCCTTACTGCGTTCTAATTCAGAAAGCTCATTGCAAGGTACTGTATAAGACCAAAGTATTGCAAATGACTTAAATACTCAACAATATAGGATTGACTAATGGAATAATTTGTTCAGCAAATACCACTGAGCACCCTACAGGAGTGTCTGCTGTGCTCTGACACTGCTTTGGGAATATTCTTCTCAGACATGTGCTCAAAATACCCAGTGTGACCCAATGTTGAATTGTTGAACCCAATATTTACATGCTTGTATAAGCGTGTAAACTGATATTCGACCAAAGACAAACATTGCCAGCCTAGAACTTCTGGGTTTCATGGATACATCTGAAATTTCATTTAAGAATTTTTTTTTTTTTTTTTTTTTTTTTGACAGAGTGTTGCCCTATTGCCCAGGCTGGAGTGCAGAGGTGTGATCTTGGCTCACTGCAGCCTCCGCCTTCCGGGTTCAAGCGAGTCTCCTGCCTCAGCCTCATGAGTAGCTGGGATTACAGACGTGCACCACCATGCCCAGCTAATTTTTGCATTTTAGTAGAAATGGGATTTCACCGTGTTGGCCAGCCTGATCTCGAACTCCTGACCTAAAGTGATCTACCCGCCTGGGCCTCCCAAAGTGTAGGGATTACAACCTTGAGCCACCGCACCTGGCCTTATTTAAGAATCTAGATAATGTTTCAATTTTCATTTAAGAACTTTAGTAGTTAAAATTGTATTTGATTTTTGGTTTTTAAATTGATGCATAATAGACATACGTATTTCGGGGATACAAGTGATAACTTTATACATTTGTGTAATTCATACAGATCAAATCAGTGTACTTGGAATGTCCATTCCTTGAATGTGTATCTTTTCTTGAGGCCAGAAACATTTGAATTAGTCTCTTCTAGCTATAGGGAAATGTATCTAGATTATGGTGGACTGTAGTCACCTTATTGATCTATCAAACAGCAGGTCTTATCTCCTCCGTCAAACCAGATGTTGGTACCCAGCAGGGAGATTTTAAAGCTTAATATTACAGTGTGATAAGAATGACCTCTCAGCGCCGTCCCTGGGCAGGGTGCGCCTGTGGTCACGGTTTTCAGATCCGCGGTGGGAACAGAAGTCCGTTTCCAAGAAACCTGTGGGGCAGTGCAATGTGCTTTGGTAGCTTGGTCAGCACCAAGTCAAGCAGACGATGCTGGTACCTGAAGCAGATCAACGGGACGGTGCCATGGCGGGTTACCAGGTAAGAAGTGAATGCAGATGTGAGTCGGCTTTCCTTCGTTTAAGCCGGTGGTTCTAGGGGTGATTCTGCCTCCCAGGGGACATGAGGCAATGTCTGGAAATTGGGAGAGTGTTGGGACCGACGTCTACTGGGTAGAGGTCAGGGGTGCTGCTAGCTTTTTACGATGTACAGGACTCTCAGCCCCTTACAACAAAGAAGCACCTAGCCCACAATGTCAATAGTGCCAACCACAGTAGAGAAACGCTGCTCTAAACATAGACACAGTGGTCTCCCTGGCTGCAGTTTTGCCTTCAGCCGTTTCAGTTACCCACGGTCAACTGTGGTCTGAAAATAGGTGAGTACAGTACAATAGGATACTTTGGGAGAGAGAGAGACCACATTCACATAACTTTTATTACAGATATTGTTATCATTGTTCTATTTTATTATTAGGTATTGTTGTTAATCTCTTAGTGTCTTAGTCTGAATTTATAAATTAAGCTTTTCCATAGGTATTTATGTATAGGGAAAAATGTAGTACAGTTTTTCGTCTGTATACTTGAGTTTCTCACCCCTCGAACGCTGTATTTTTGGTCCTGGTTTGGTTAAAAGAATCCAGGTATTACTTGCAAGGGTCTGGTGAGGGCTAGACAGAAATCCCCGCAGAAGGATCGGTATCACAGGGACACTAACCCAAGAGGCCAAGTCTGTCCTGGCGTCAGGAAGGGTCCCACTGGGGAGAAACAAATGGTTGCACGCTTCAAACATTTTCAAGTGGGAATGGGAACTACCCGTGCTGTCTGACACCTGTGTTGTATATGTAGGGTCCATACTGTCTGTGGTTTCAGGCATCCATAGGGGGTCTCGGATTGTTCCCGCAGATAAGGGGGGGCTACTGCAACCGCTAACATCAAGTGTTCTCCTCTCCCTACCGCCTGGGCTTGAAGGTGTGGTTGCAGGAAATGCAGCAGCCACGGAAACAGAAGCTGCATGCTCTGCTGGAGGAGTCTTCTGGGCACGTCAGCAGCAGGCTGCAGATTGCTGCCTTCCCTCGGTCATCTTCATTTCCGATAATTTGCATGCATTTGAGGAAAAAATTGTCCTCAAGTGTTGGATCTAAAAATTAACAGTGGAGCACTGGAATAGGCTTTTAAGCTAACACTGTGTCTCTAAATGTCCATGCTCCTCAGCACTTCTTGCAGGCAAGTTAATCCCAGCACCTTTCCCGCTGGGAAAATAGGAGGCTCTAAAGCAGGCGGAAGAAGAAAATAAGTGCTTGCCTCCCAAAGTCCATGAAGCAGGTCACTTCTTCAGCACCTTCCAGCAAATGAGCTGCATTCTCTGCAAGCAATCTTATGCCAAATTGGCTTTGCTTCCCGCATGGTACAATTTTAAGGCTTTTTCTTCTTCTTCAAGGAGGCTTTGAACACGGAATAGCTACTGTTCCAGTTTATTGGAACATTTTGTAAAATTACACGATAAGGCGGTTCCAAAATCTCTTCTATGTCATGTAGTTTATCTTTGGATAAAAAAGAATGGTGAAAGCAGCCCACTCGCTGGAGCTTACAGGCAGCAATTCTGTGCCATAATTGCTTTCTCAACACAGAGCTGAAGAGTGTGAACAAACCGTGGGGTGCTTGTGATTCCCGAATCACTTGTAGCCTTCACCATGTTTGTTCCGTTGCTGGAGAAAATTGCCCGACACTTTACTTGACGGACTTTTCATTTCATAAATATTTCTCCAGTAAGATTCCCTTTACTGGGAAGAACCACAGCCTCTTGGCAACAAAATAAAGATGAGCACACGCAGCCTCACCATTAATCCACCAGGCTGTCAAACTGATGGAAAGAATACAAAAGCAGCACATTTAATAACACCATTAAACTTTGAGCACGCAGCAGAATGTCATGCAGGAAGAAAGCGTTTCCTAACATGGTTCCTGGAAAGAACGTTGTACCTAATCACTTCAGTATATTACAAAAGTTCTTTGTCTTCACCCACTGAATACAGTTGTCAGTGGGTAACATTTTGAGAAGCTTTTTGTTCAAACGTTTGGTTTCCACAGAACTGAAACCCTCAGGAATTGTGCTTTTAAAGAATTCATGTGAATTCTATTGTTTTGAATTTGGCTAGTGAAAATGTATACTGTGGGTGCCACGTTTTTCCTGAGTACCTCTTCATCCTTTTATATTCTGTATTACAGCTGGATCAGTCATAATTTTCCAGGCATCTGTTGTGATTATTTTGGACTTGTTTTCCTCCTTATGAAATTTTGAGGTGACAAAGATGAAATGCTGCTTGTCATTTATAGATAAGAATATCTAAATCGGGGGTGTTCGATCTTTTGGCTTCCTTGGGCCACATTGGAAGAAGAATTGTCTTGGGCCACACGTAAAATACTCTAACACAAATGATAGCTGATGAGCTTTAAAAAATCGCAAACAAATCGCATAATGTTTTAAAAACGTTTACAAATTTGTGTGAGGCCACATTCAAAGCCATTCTGGGCCACATGCTACTTGTGGGCTGTGGGTTGGACAAGCTTGATCTAAGTAGAATATTTTCTTGAAAGACTAATGGCTTATGTGAAATTAAGTAACCAAAAATTAAATGTAGTTCTTAAAGTTTGTTTAGGTTAATATTATCAATGCTCCCATTCAAATAATTCATCAAATATTAGAATTATAGTATCATCTAGTGATTATTTTCCTCTGTATTTTACTGAAATTTTGATAAATGATTATTGGCACTAAAAACCAGAGTTCTTCCTAAAGTTGCTTAGCTAACACCCTCTCTTAATATTTGTATTAGCAATGTATTTCCTTACTTAATGATTGGAAAGTTGTTAATAATTTTTATGTGAAATGAATGGTTTTCACAAACTATACAATTTATTTCTGCATATAACTACTCTTATTGGTAATCATTCATTCATTTATCAACTGGCTGAAGAATTTAATATTAAAACACACAAGGAGGCTGGGTGTGGTGGCTCACACCTAAAATCCCAGCACTTGGGAGGCTGAGGCAGGAGGATCATCTGAGTCCAGGAGTTCAAGATCAGCCTGGGCAACAAAGTTAGACCCCATCTCCACATAAATAAAAAAGTAACCACATCTGTAGTCTCAGCTGCTTGGGAGGCTGAGGTGTGAGGATGACTTGAGCCCAGAAGTTGAGGCTGTGGTGAGCTGTGATCATGCCACTTGCACTCCAGCCTGCATGAAAGTATGAGACCCTGTCTCAAAAAAAAAAAAAAAAAAAGCAAAAACAAAACAAAACCAACAAAACACAAAAGGAGATTTATTCAATGTTCTATTCAGAATGCAGAGAAAGTGAATAATCAGGTATTAATTATCAAGTTAAATGACAGGTCTTGCCTTGTTCGTGCCACTGTTGTGACACTGATTAGATATGACGAGAATCTAGGGGCCTCACAGTTATTGGTTGCGTCCAATATTAAGATCACACAACAGTCGACTCTAAAACTGCGTTAGCGTGTCCTCTCAAATTGTAAACTAGCAGTGTCTTTTCAATTTTGTTTTATTTGCATAGATAATACTGAGGGAAAAAGAAGCATCTCCTTGTTTTCTCTTGAGGTGGGTTAAAATGTAACAGTTTTTTAAAATAATGTTCCAGGGACTGTGTGGGTCTCTGCTTAGGAGAGCTCATCCTGTGATGCGAAACTAGTAGGAACTTTGTGCTTCCAGAGTTGTGGGGGCCGAGTGCCCCACTGGGAGACAGTGGGTGGACAGACACCCCAAGACTAATGGGAGGACAGAAGTCTTGTGCTCACACAGGGTGGACAGGAGGCATGACCCCAGGTGGTGGGTGCTGGGGTAATTATGCTGTGACTTTGGAATAGCAGCAGAGGTCTTTGGGGCTCAGTCAACGGTCAGCAGAGAGGACAATTGTGAGGCGTCCTCATGCCATCTTGGGTGGAGTGTCTGCAGATGGTGAAGAACTGTAGTCCAGTGGTTGCAGAGCCTTTACGTGATGGTGCCACTGTAATAGCAGTGACCATCCTGCAGCAGGGACCATGACAGCCCCTCTCCGCAGAAGCACGATAGTCCAGGGTTCTGAATGGATCCAATAGAAGGCATAGGATGGAGCCCCAGAATGGCTGACACTGGCCTTATCAGGCTCAGCCAGGTTTAGTTATGATTTAGAATAAGAAACGTGATGTCTCTGGTACCCAAATACTATGGAGCTGTTAATACCCATCGCATGTATGCATGCATGCCTCCTGAGCCAAACCACCATCCATTGTATGCATGCATGCCTGCCTCCTGAAACAAACCACACTACATAAACATCAACATAGTAGAACTGGTTTCTCTGAGTGGAGGAATCGGGGGAGATTTTAGTTTTGGTTGTAATTTTCCTACTTTATTTATTTTCCAAAATCTCTAGAACAAAAATTCCGAAATCCCTAGAATGTATACAATTTACAATCCAGAAAAGTAATTCTAATAAGCCAGCTGATGATTTAAAAATAAAGAAAATCTACAGTGATTAAGACATTCAGAGTAACAAGAATTATGTCCCGTTGTCTATTGCACCTCTTTGTCCCAGCATAAAACAATGGCTGCTGTTTTTGAGAACCAGGGCACTGTGCTAGACATTTTATGGTCATTATCTTAATTAATCTTTCAACAATAAGACAGGTACTATTATTATCCCCCTTTTAAAGTGAGGAAAAATTGTAAAAACATTCTTGAAAGAACTAAAATAAGATGTGAAGAAATAAAGAGACAGTCGAAAGACCTTGGAGACATCCATAACCTTGCACATAGCAAAGGTTGTCTGAATTGCTCTGTAAAGAGCCACATGAAAACTATTTTAAGCTACGCAAGCCACGGGGTCTCTACGACAACTGCTCAGTCCTGCCAGGCAGAAGCAGTCATTGACAATATGTAAATGAATGAGTGTGCTGTGTTGCAATAAAACTTTATTTGTGAAAACTGGCGGTGGCTAGATTTGGCTCACGGACTGTAGTTTGCTGGCCTTGCATAGAGAAAGACAATGTCATAATATAAAACTTTCTAAAGTGACACTTGATTAGAGCAATTCTTTTTTTTTTTTAAATTATACTTTAAGTTCTAGGGTACATGTGCACAATGTGCAGGTTTGTTACATATGTATACGTGTGCCATGCTGGTGTGCTGCACCCATTAACTCATCATTTACATTAGGTATATCTCCTAATGCTATCCCTTCCCCCTCCCCCCTCCCCACAATAGGCCCTGGTGTGTGATGTTCCCCTTCCTGTGTCCAAGTGATCTCATTGTTCAATTCCCACCTATGAGTGAGAACATGTGGTGTTTGGTTTTCTGTTCTTATGATAGTTTGCTGAGAATGATGGTTTCCAGCTGCATCCGTGTCCCTACAAAGGACAATGAACTCACCCTTTTTTATGCCTGCATAGTATTCCATGGTATATATGTGCCATGTTTTCTTAATCCAGTCTGTCACTGATGGACATTTGGGTTGATTCCAAGTCTTTGCTACTGTGAATAGTGCCGCAATAAACATACGTGTGCATGTGTCTTTACAGCAGCATGATTTATAATCCTTTGGGTGTACACCCAGTAATGGGATGGCTGGGTCAAATGGTATTTCTAGTTCTAGATCCTTGAGGAATCGCCACACTGTTTTCCACAATGGTTGAACTAGTTTACAGTCCCACCAACAGTGTAAAAGTGTTCCTATTTCTCCACATCCTCTCCAGCACCTGTTGTTTCCTGACTTTTTAATGACTGCCATTCTAACTGGTGTGAGATGGTATCTCATTGTGGTTTTGATTTGCATTTCTCTGATGACGAGTGATGATGAGCATTTTTTCATGTGTCTGTTGGCTGTATGAATGTCTTCTTTTGAGAAGTGTCTGTTCATATACTTTGCCCACTTTTTGATGGGGTTGTTTGTTTTCTCATCAGGGATTTAGGATATTGTTTAACCTCTAGGAAGGGAAGCCTTTTAAAGCAAGACAGGGCTGGGTGCGGTGGCTCACGCCTGTAATCCCAGCACCTTGGGAAGCCGAGGGAGGGCTGATCACAAGGTCAGGGGTTCAAGACCAGCCTGGCCAACATAATGAAACCCCGTCTTTACTAAAAATACAAAAAATTAGCCAGGCATGGTGGCGGGTGCCTGTAATCTCAGCTAGTCAGGAGGTTGAGGCAGGAGAATCGCTTGAACCCAGGGGGTGTAGGTTGCAGTGAGCCGAGATTGTGCCATTGCACTCCAGCCCGGGCAACAGTATAAGACTGTCTCAAAAAAAAAAAAAAAAAAAAAAAGGCAAGACAGGCAACCAAAAAGTCTCAAGGGAAAAGTCTGACAAATCTGACTCCATAAATATTCTGATCATTTTGCATGGCAAAAGACAACACAAAAATATTGACAGACATGATGAGACTAGAGAAAATATTTGAAACACATGACAGAGGATTAACATCTCTAATACTGAAAACCTCTGAGAAATCATTAAGCAGGAAAAAGTTGGAAATTCGGTAATTCGCTGAAGTTGAAATGAAAACGATTGTCAAACATTTAAACATATGCCCAACGTCACTAGTACTACGGAGAATGGCTATCACAACAGTAATGAGACTCAATTGTTTGCTGATCAGGTTGGCAAAAAATAGAAATACTGATGATGTTTAGTGCTAGTAAAGGTGAGGGGACAGTGATGTCTCACCAGATGCTGTTCGAGTCTGAACTGTCATGTGCTTTGGAAAAATGACTTGGTGGAAAAGGCTAAGTAGCTCTTACCCAAAATACTTTGGCTCAGAAGTGTTTCAGATTTTGGAATAATTGCATATACATAATGAGATATCTTGGGAGTTGGATCCAAGTCTAAGCCCTAAATTCATTTATGCTTTATATACACCTTATACATACAGCCTGAAGGTAAATCTATGCAATATTTTAAATAAGTTTGTGCATGAAACAAGGTTTGTGTTAAGCACTTATTTGTGGAATTTTCCACTTGTGGCATCATGCCCTCCAGAAATTGTGGAGTTTTTTTTTTTTTTTTTTTGTGAGTTGAGGTCTTGCTGTGTTACCCAGGCTGGAGTACAGTGGCACAATCATAGCTCACTGCAGCCTTGACCTCCTGGGCTCAAGCCATTGCTTCCCAGCTGTGATGAATGTGGGGCTTCCCTCTCTGCCCTGGGGGCATTTCTTCTGAGTTCTCCTTCATTATCCCTCATGCGCACTCCGGGGCTTCCTTTATTTTGGGGCGCACTGTCCCCTTCTTATGCAGCCATGTTTGTGGGGTGGGCTCTTGCGATGGGATAGGGCGGAGGTCATGCCTCTCCTCTGATGCGTTGAAGGGTGCAGCTGTGAAAAATCATTTCCGGGCTCGTGAGCGGCCGTGCTATGTGCCAGTTACTCTAGAAATACCGTGACACAGAGAGAGGTCCTAGAAATGTCTAAACTGAAAGTTAGTACGCAAAGGACCAGAGGTGAGGGTGGAGTCAGGGATGGGGTGGGGAAAAAATGACTTCTTAAGGTCCCTAAAGACCTTTGCTACAATAACCACGCAAGGTCAAGGCATGATTTATTACAATAAAGAAGTATATTTCATCCACCTCCATATCAGGGAACTTCCAAATCGGGAGGGTGACAACCTCTCTGTGAACCCAGGCTCGAAGCTGCAAAAAATAAATGTGATGACTTTGTATTGTGTCTTTCTCTGTCTTCAGAGATGAACACACATCTGTTGGCTCCTTGGCCCACCCATCGATCCGCAGGGGAGAGGCGCCTGCTGAGCAATCTCCCACAGCCCAGCAAACGCTACAGGGCCCAAGTCCCAGCAAACGCTACAGGGCCCAAAGCAAACAGAGCGCCTGTCTGACTCGGATTCAGCGGAGGGAGACATGAGAAGGGAATTTTCTCCATGTGGCTCCCTCTCTAGCGATGTCACTAAGCAAAAAAAAAAAAAAAAAAAAAAAAAAAAAAAAAAAAAAAAATGAGGCACGGTGGGAAATGCGTGGAAGAAACACTTGGAAGCCTGATCTGGACACACAGGAGATGCTTACGGGGGCTTCCGTGGTGGGAAAAGCGTTCCCTTGCATCTCCGCTTGTCTCCCCAGATCACACATGGGAGCTGTGCTGCCATCTCAGAATCGCGGGGAGGCAGCGTCAGGCCTTGCATGAAATATTTTAATTCATTTCTTATGACAACTTATTACCCTGCTCCTCAGCCTGAGCATGCAGAGGTCCGGTTTTACCTCCGAGGGAGATGGGACCAGGCTCTGCCCCGGCCGGCTCCGGTTCAGGGTCCTCCAGCCTCTGGTGCCTCCCCTGCCTGCAGCCCAGGCCTCCCTGTGGCGGGCAAGGCCCCCGCCTTCAGGACGCCACTTCGACAGCATTGCAGGAGGAGGCCAAGGGGGAGACGGCGGACACTAAATCCTTTATATGTGCCCTGAGTTTGGGGGAAACATTTATCTCTGAAGCATTAAAGAGTGGGCTCTTGGGTGTCATGCGTGTCGCAGGCCCTGTTCTGCAGCGCCCCTCAGGTGCCCATGAGCCCCCTTCTCCTGGAGACGTCCGCCGCAGGCGCTGGGTGGCTGGTGATTTCCATCCCACCAGCCATCTAAAACCTGTAAACACACGGACGGCAGTGGGCCCAGGGGTGTGAGAAACTCGCAAATGAACAACCAATGCAGGGAGAGGAAGGCCAGACCAAATGGACTGATGTTTCTCACAACCACGGAGAGGTTTAATCCCCTGTCCCAAACCATATGGCACACTCCACACCAGCCGGCGAGGGCGGGGGTGACTTGGCGGCAGACCGTGGAAGCAGAAACGCAAGGCGTTTTGTTTCCTTGTGTGCGCTTTTTTTGCCTTTAAATATTTACTTTTTGTGTTTTGCCAGGATGCAGTTTCCATCCCATATGCACAGCAGGCTGCCTTTGCAAATGCGGGCCTGGCTCGAGGACCTGTAATAGGACACTGATTCTTTCACGTCCGGCTGCTCTTCCCACCTCCCGGGGTGATGGCGAGCAAAACCCGCTGCAGATTTCGTGTGTAGGTCCGGCCACTCCGGAGAAAGGGTAGGGGGTCTTGATCCCTGTCTATCTTTTCCTCAGGGGCTCCGCTGGCAGGACCCCGGACCGCATCCACAGGGTTAAGTGGGCCCGTGGTGGGAAACGCCGACCTTACCAGGAGGTGGATGCCCCACTCCCCTTGCTGGGCCTGAGGCTGCGGGTGGGCAGGGACATAGCCAACCACAAAGGAGAGGGGAGTCTCTGGCTTGGAGGCAGCTGATGGGGCATCCTTCGCAAACCTTCCGCCCACGGGAGAGGCAGACCGGGAGCAAGGGTGGCAAGAGGGGTGGGTGGGCCAAGGAAGAGCAGCTGGAAGAGGGGATGGGGTGGTGGCAAATTCCCAAGGGAAACAGAAATGTACCATACCAACATAAATAAATTAGTCCCGGGCCGCGAGCCATGTTTGAACCAGAATAATGTAAGCAATCAAATGCTTACTGTCTCTGATTCACTCAGCCTTCCAAACACATTACTTAACAGAAAATGGAAGGGTTTGTCATAAAGATGTGAAGTAGTTGCACAATGCTGGCCACGTGGTTAGGGGTGGCTTGGAGCTGGCAAACACAGACGTCCTGAACTAAAAATACACAGCCCTGGCATTTTAAAAATGGTTATGAGAGATGAGGGCTGGAAGAAACATCCTGGTGTTCGCAGGACGTCTCTGAAGGGTCCCATTTGTTCCATATGCAGCCACAGGAGAAGCAAACTTCCAGAGGTGCCAGGCGGAGTGGACACTCAGCGATTTTGCAAAGTGCCTTTTAGTTAATAATGTCTTCTCGCTTGTCACCATGGGGAGACACTAATATTATTGTCCTTATTTTCTAGGGCAGGGCTTTTTTTTCTTCTTTTTTTTCTTTTTTCTTTTTTTTTTGCTGACAGGGGCTTGCTCTGTCAACCAGGCTGGAGTGCAGTGGGGTGATAATAGCTCACTGCAGCCTTGGCCGCCTGGGCTCAAGTGATCCTCCCACCTCAGCCTCCCCAGTAGCTGGGACTACAGGCAGGGGCTGCCACGCAGGGCTAACATTTTACACTTTTTGTAGACACAGGTTTCCTCATCTTGCCCAGGCTGATCTTGAGCTCCTGGGCTCAAGCAATCTGCCTGCCTGGGCCTCCCAAAGTACTGGGATTACAGGCGTGAGCCACCGTGCCCGAGGACTGCTTCAACTGTAGTGTACATGGGTGCATCAGGACAGATTTGTGAATCTGAATCCCAGAGATCCTGATTCTGTAGGTCTGGGTGGAATCTGGGAATTTTTAAAATAAGCTCCCAGGCAATGCTGGTGCTCCCAGCCCACGAATCACATTTCACATCATACTGTCCTCAGTGAGTGATCCTCATGACACTTGTCACGTTATTCAACCTGGGTAGCTGGATCCTCTCTGCCAGTTTTCCTGCCAATACCGTAATGCTTCTTAGTCCTCGTGTTCTGATGGCCAGCCATGGTGCTAAGGTCAGCTGAGCCTGGACTTGTCCTCAGAATCCTTCCTGACACAGTCCTCTTGGCAGCCACCACCACCAGCCAGAGCTGGCATTCAGATGAAAACTGCTTGTCTACTTTGAGTTGGTGTAATGGGATGGTCTAGTAGTTAGAGAACCTAGGTCATTAACTAGTGTGGGGACATAGGATGAGGTTTTTAACCTTGCTGTATTTGGTTCTCTCACCTGTAATGGGAGGGCTGGATGGCACGCACAGTTCTCAACTGGGATAATCCTGAGAGTCGTATTGTATTAGTCAATATGGTAGCTCAGGCTGCCGTAACAGGGTGGCTTAAACAACAGGAATTTACTTCCCACAGTTCCGGGGGCTGGAAGTCCAAGATCAAAGCGCTGGCTGATTTGGTACCTGGTGAGGGCCTGCCTCTTGGCCTGCACATGGCTGTCTTCTCACTGTTGGGTTCTGCAGGCTGGAAGTCTGAGATCAAGGTGTCAGCAGGTTTGAACTCTCCTGAGGCCCATCTCCTTGGCTTGCAGACAGCCGCCTTCTGGCTCTGTGCTCACGTGGTCATCTCTGTGTTGTCTGTGTCTGGTGTCTTTACTTATAAGGGCACTAATCCCATCATGAGAGTCCCACCCTCATGCCCCCTTCTAAACCTAATTACTGCCCAAAGGCCTCACCTGCTGATGCCATCACACGGGGTAGGTTTGAACATATGAATGCAGGAGATGGGCACACAATTCAGCTCGTAACACCTATGAACAGCTTGTTCTAAAGCACAGCTTCCTGCGTCCTTGCTCTAGAGATTCTGGTCTGGGTCCTTTGGGTGGATCTGGGAATTTCTGTTTTCCTCTGGCGTCCCACGTGATTCTCAGCCTCAGGCAGGCCGGAGAGGCTCTGGGTGAGTCGATGACTGAGTTCCTCAGCTCCTGGGCAGTGAGTAAGCCGTGGGATCCTCCAGACCCCCAACAGTGGCTTGTCACATCTCAGCAGGAGCACTTAGCCCACACCTCTCTGGAACACTCGGCAGAGCGCGGGAAGGGGGAGCTGCAGCTTTTCCCTACGCAGATCTGTAGCCCAGCACTGGGTGAGAGTGCTGGAGCAAGGCACACAGTAGGCGCATCATTCATGTGTACGGAGGGCCTCGCCTGGGACCCCTTCTAACTTCAAAACTCTTTAGAATGTGTAAATCTTGTTCAACGAGCCCTCAAAGGGGTTTCTGACGTTATTTGGGGAAAGGCAGTGCGGCCGCCTGTGTTTTTACTGTCCAGGAGGCTTAAACAACAGCGAGCACATTTACATTGCCCTCGTCTCCCTGAGCAGCAGAAAGTGACACAACTTGAGCTGTGACTGGAAAATGAATATAAACAAGCACAAAGAACAGCCCCGCCCCTGCCAGTCCTCCGGCCAGCCGCCGCTTTCTACGGTTCCTGCTCACTGGTAAGAGCACGTGAAAACTGAGGCTTCTTAGGACAATATCGTGCGAGAGAGAAACGGGACACGTTTCCTCATTCCTTTAATTCTCTTATTCACACGAGAAATCATCCAGTGAGGAAAGAGAAGACAATGTGGAAAGAGTTTTCTTTATTAAAAGTGGGACTAAGAGGAAGAAATGCAAAGTAGGTGAACTGATGTGTAGCAAAGATAAACCCTTCTGAAAAAATCATGATGTGATGTCATTACTCACCTATTAGGGAAGCTAACATTTAAAAAAGGTGACAGTATCAGCTATTGGTGATGATGTAGAGAAAGTGGATCTCTCTCATGTTGCTGGTGGGAGTGTAAAATAGGATAAACATTCTGGAAAATTGTTTTGCAGTTTCTTGTAAAGCTAAACATGCCATATGGCCCAATGACTGCACTCCTGGGCATTTATCCCAGAGAAATTAAAATTTATGTCCACAGAAACTCATGCACAGGAATGTTTAAATTAACTTTATTTGTAACAACCCCAAATGGTAAAGCGACCCAAATGTTGTTTAGTGAATGAATGGCTAAACGAACTGTGGGATATCCTCACCATGGACTACTTCTCAGCAAGAAAAAAGCACCATCAAAGCACACAGCAACTGGGATGGATCTCTCAGGAATCACGCTGAGTGCAAAAGACAACCTCAAAAAGTTTCATGCTGCATGATTTTATTTATTTATTTTTTCAGACACAGTTTCACTCTGTCGCCCAGGTTAGAGTACAGTGGCGCAATCTCGGCTCACTGCAAAGTCGGCCTCCTGGGTTCAAGCAATTCTTGTGCCTCACCCTCCCAAGTAGCTGGGATTACAGGCATGAGCCACCATGCCCAGCTAATTTTTTGTATTTTTAGTAGAAATGGGGTTTCACCATGTTGGCCAGGCTGGTCTCAAACTCCTGACCTCAAATGATCTGCCTGCCTTGGTCTCCCAAAGTGCTGGGATTACAGGCATGAGCCACCCTTCCTGGCCTGCAGGATTTGATTTTATTTAGAGACAAGGTCTTGTCTGTTGCCCAGGCTGGAGTGCAGTGGCACAATCACACCTCACTGTAGCTTCAAACTTCTGGGATACTCTTGCCTCAGCTTCCTAAGTAGCTGAGACTCTATTTTTACTTTATACTAAATAAAAATGCATTTTTGTAGAGATGGGGTCTGGCTATTTTGCCCAGTCTGGTCTCAAACTCCTGAGCTCAAGTGATCCTCCCACTTCAGCCTTCCAAGTAGCTGAGATTGCAGGTGCAAGCCACTGCACCTGGCAATAATTTTACAATGACAAAATCGTGGAGATGAAGAACAAGTTGTGGTTTCCGAGGGTTAAGGTGGTAGTGGCAGGAAAATGGGGAGAGACAAGTGTGGCTATAAAGAGGTAGCATAAAGATCTTTGTGATGGTGATCCTGCAATTTTGCGTGTGGGTATATGCTCCAGAAAATCGAAAGCAGGAACTCCAACCGATATTTGTACACCCATAGCAACATTATTCACAATAACCAAAGGGGAAAACAACCTAAATGTCCATCAATGGATGACTAGATGAACAAAATGTAGCATGTGCATACAATGGAACATCATTCAATCTGAAAACAGAATGAAATTCTGAGCAGCATAGATGACCCTGGAAGACATGCTAAAGAGACAGGCTGGACATGAAAGCTTCCATATTCCATGATTCTGCTTAACCGAGGTCCCTAGAATAGTCATGTTTGCAGCAGCCAAAAGCAGAGCAGTGATGAGCAGGGCCTGGGGATGGGGGAACGGGGAGCTTGTATCAAATGGGGACAGTTTCAGTTCGGGATGATAAAAAATCCTAGAGATGACTGCTGGTCATGGTTGTACAAAGATGTGAATGAGCTTAATATCACTAAACTGTGCCATTAAAAATTGTTAAAAAGGTAAATTTATGTTATGGATATTTACCACAATTAAAAACAAAGCAGTACTAGAGGTAAATAGGGTCATGCACACAAAAGAGGCAAATGTTGTCAAATACTTCCTCTCACTTACTGTATGTTTTCTTTCAGCTCCAAAGATGAGTCAGTTTTACCACACATTTAAGTAAAATAACAACAGAAGGATGAATGGAAAACTGAAATAGTGCCAAGCGATGATTAGAAAAGTTAAAACTTTCAGCTTGGTATTTGCGCTCTGTGCATTTCAACCTAAAGTCACGATTCCTGTTGTATTTACTTCTCTGGCTTCATGGAACTCAGTCTGATGAGGCTACTGTGGTGTTCTGAATGCATCCTATTCTTTCCCAACTCACACCTCCCTCGAATGACCTCTGTTCTCTTTTTCTTCTCCACCTGTCCAAATAGTACTGTCCTCCAGATCTAGCTCAAATTCCACCTTCCCCAAGACAGTAATTCGGTGATTTCTCTCCCTCCTCTACTCACCAGTTTTACTTCTTGTCCAGATCCGTGTTTCGGAATCTGCATTTTTTTTTTTTTTTGTTAGATTTACAAGTGCAGCTTTTATATTCCTCCAATTAGTGTGTAAGATCCTCAAGGCACAAAGCAAGTCGTCAATCTCTTTGTAGCCACCAAATAAGTCAGTGCTGTGAATTTCAGAGTGGGTACTTGGTAAACTAGAGCCTGTTAAACAGAAGTTTTCCTCCATTTCCCTATTCAATTCTGAAACATTTGGGAAAAAAAGAAATGAGAGAACTTAGTGAAGACCTGGTCTATGAAGGATGGAGATACCTTAAAAATTCATGTTTATAGGAACTTTCTGATTTCCGAGAGTAGTGAGGAAGTGCTGGGATAAGAGATTTATGCTTTATAAAATCACAGATGGCTAGAACTGCAGGGAGCCTTCGCCATTATCAGTTGCAATGTCTATATCTCACAGAACAGGAAACAAATGCCCTGAAAGTCAGACATTGATCTAGAAACACACAGATGGTGCAGAATTGGGTCTAGAACCCATGTCTTCTTCTAAGTTCCCACTTTTTTTTTTCCACTGACCACTGCTGCCTGATGGAATTACCTTGTTTATGTATGCGATAGATAATGGTCTGTAGACATGAGAAATGTCCATTCTAATTTTCCACCTGTGTTGAAGCACATTAAATTAACGGTAAAAATAACCTTGAATGTTGAAATTAGGAGGTCTGTGGATGTAAACACGTTGTGCTGGCTGGGCTGAGACGCAGATGACCTTTTGTGGTGTGGAAATGAAGACCACCCAAAGAGAACAAGCAAAGGCTATTTCTTCAGAGCTTGCCATTGCTTGTGTTTGGCAGAGACTCAAAGGCAGGCAGAGGAGTGGGAAAGCTTTATAGGGGAAACAAGCGAAGGCTTCAGGTGTGTCCTGGTAGGAGGCTGCCGGCCTGGGAAGTGGAGCCGGGCTGACCGGAAGTGGGGCGTCCTGTGGGACTGGCTCAGGAGGATAGTTGGCTTTCTCGGTCTGCTCCTAAGCGGGGAGTGGGGACAAAAATTAGGGAAGTTGTCAGTTATGAGTCAAGTCCTGGGCTTTTTGGGCTAGTTGTTCCAGAGGTTATTGTTCGGCCTCTTGGACCAGTTGCCAGAGATAGTGGTCTGACGTATAGATTGTCGCTGGCTTTCTGGGCTGGCTCCTGTAGGTCATGGCTCGGTTTCCTGGTCTGGTTGCTGCAGATGGCGGATCAGAGTTCTCTTTTCGTTCGGTCTGAGCATTGCCTGTTTGTGTATTCAGTCTCTCCGCGGTTCCACTTCAGGAAATTGGCCGCTTCTTGCTCTGTGAATGAGCGTCACCCTCTTTAACTTGCCTTTTGTAAGTCACAAGGCCCAGACTGAACTGAAGGGGCACGTTCCGGAGTCAAGTATGTTTTCATGCCTGCCTGTCCTCAGGGAGCAGATCCTCTGTTGTATATGATGTCCCCATAAGCCTTTTAAAAATCATTGCTGTTCTCATTTTAATCCCCTGCTTTAAAAAATGTGCACTACCTCTGGCCTGGGCCTAACCCTCCTGTCCACCCTTTGGTCCTCTGTGGCCTGCTTCTGCCGCACTCACTGAATGTTCCCTTCCTCCTGCATGCTTGGGGTGGAAACTTGGCTTCCCCAGGCTGATTCTGACTCCCCTGCCCTTCCCTCCGTGGCTTCCCACTTCCTAAAATGCCTTCGCTTCTCTTCTTCAAATCCTGCCCGTGATTCAAGCTCGTATCTGGAACCTGCCTCCTGTAGGAAGCATCTCCTCATAACTCTGGTGCGGGTGAAAGTCTCCCTTTCCTGAACCCCGAGGGGCTGAACTTGCGTTCCTCACTTGGATTGTCCAAAGCCTGCGCATTGGAGATGCACCTGGGAAGCATGTGGGAAATACAGAGCACTGGGTCCCACCCTTAGAGATGCTGATTTGTTAGGAGGGGGTCCTGCAAGTCATGTTTGGACTTGCAGGGAAGAGAAGAGAGAGTGATTTTGTTCAAAAGTCACCAACATGCACAAAGGCATGGAGGTGGGAGAGTGTGCCCATGCCCGTGTGTGTGTGTGTGTGTGTTTACTGCAAAGGAGGGGAAACTGTGAAAGACTGTGGAACAGACCAAAAAGATAACTGGATTTTCCTCCTGCACTGTGGAAGGAGCTATTTGCATCTGTGGTTTCTGTACATCTCTGTTCTTTGGATTCTCCTTTGAACCAGTTCTAACATCTTCCTCGTTCTTGAATTAATTAAATAAAAATATTTGGCACAAGTTCATTTGCTACTTCTAGAGTCACAGTTACCTCTTTTAAAAAATTCTCTTTCTTACACACACACGCACACAGACACACACACACACACACACACACACAGAGACACCATACACATGCACGTTTGTAAGCCCTGTGGGGGCTCAGCCAACTCACCCTGAGAAAATGGTAGCTTGGTGAGAAAGACGGCAATCTGCTGAAAGGCCAAACCATGAAACATGAACGTTATTAGGTAGTTTGCCTTTAAGATGGTCCTTCAAAGTGTTGGAATCACCATTTTACAGTTATTCATCCCTCTAAGACACCATTGAGCAAGAATGCACAGGCAGCATTGCTCTTGCCTTTTTCTGTACATCTCTGGGAACTTGCCTCTGGGATTCTCAAACTGCCATACAAGGTAGAGTTGAGTAAGCTTTTCCGTCTTTTCACGGCTGGTTCAGCAACAAATGTTGCTGGCTGCCTTGAGTGCTTTGAGGGTCCTCACAGAAAGTCTTGACTTTTTTTTTTTTTTTTTTTTAGACAGAATCTCACTGTATCACCCAGGCTGGAGTGTCGTGGCACAATCATGGCTCATTGCAACCTCTGCCTCCCAGGTTCAAGTGATCCTCTCACCTTAGCCTCCCGAGTAGCTAATGTTTGTATTTTTTGTAGAGATGGGATTTCGCCATATTGCCCAGGCTGGTCTCGAACTCCTGGGCTCAGGTGATCTCTGCCTGCCTTGGCCTCCCAAAGCTCTGGAATTACAGGCAGGAGCCACTGTGCCTGGTCTGTCTTGACTTTTTCATCTGTAGGGAGCCAGAGAGAGAGAGAGAGAGAGAGAGAGAGAGAGAGGCCTCGGGAGCCCACAGGCATATGCCTCCCCTGCTGTGTCATATCTTCCACTGTGTTCTAGTGGGTCAGGGTGCCAGAGCCACTGAACCATCCTGAGGCCAGCAGCACCCCTGCCCAGCCACGTGCACACCAAAGACACCCACTCCTCCTGGCTCAAGGCCACTTCATTCTGTTTCTGGTCCTTGTTTTAAAACCATGAAACACAGGGTCCAGGTGCTTCCTGTGCCTTTTGCTTTGCAACTTTCCACTGACATAGGCTCTCTCCTTGACCACACTTTAGTTGGGCTCCCTGATCCCTCTTCTCAGTGAGGCCTCATCCTTGAGTCTTGCCTTCGACCTGTCTTGTCCAGTTGTTGCAATGATCCTGCTAAGTCAGTTTGGCGAGAATTCCACCACCCTCAATGCCTGATCGTCCTTAAGGAATTTGATAACTGCTCAAATCCCTCATCCCCTACCTTTAGCATGTGATCACCCTTGCCTGCCTTCAGCAAGAACGCTGTTAAGTCAGCATAGCAACAACTCTCTTAGTGCTTTTCCATCCACTGACCTCTCACTCTGCTCATCGGCTGTAAACCCCCAGCTCTCTTCCTAGGCGTCGGAGTTGAGCCCCATCTCTTTCCCTCATTTGATAGTCTTGACATCGATGGAAATCATCCTGAATCAAGTCTTTCTTATATTTTACCAAGTGTGAGAATAATTTTTTAACACCAGCAGGGTCTGACCTCACAGAGCTGACTTGCCCAGGCCATTCTGACCCTTATGGAAAGCTGACTTGAGCTGACTGGGGCCACATCCTGCTTTCTGAGACCCACCCAAACCAAATCACCATCATTTGGTCTTCCAAGGCATCCTGTGGTACGTTGTTAAGAAGATCCCTCTAGTCTGCCCTCCTGGAAGAGAATCACCCATTCCCCTTCTGCCTGGAAAACCTCTCTATGTGTAGACCCTTCTTTCAATTACTGGAACATCCTGGACTTAAAGGTCAAGGGAGATTTTGCCCCCCAGGCTGGTGATCTTGGGCTTGGCTGAATGCTAAGCAGCCAGACCTCATGCACCATCTTCCAACTCGGACTCCACGTGCTATCTTCTAACCCAGACCCCGTGTGCCATCTTCCCACCCAGACCCCACGCGCCATCTTTCTATCCACTTCTCCATGGGTAAAAGGGGTCTGATGACTTTGTAACCACCTGACAGGACCCCTTCGGGAGGTGTCTGATTCTTTAGAGGGAGGGAATTCTACATGCTTGGGACATTTTCTTCCCTTAATTTGCTCAGCCTCACAGAACCCAAACAGAAGTTAACCCCCAAGATGTGCAAGGACAAAAGGGGCGAGGAAATGGGCCTGAGCGGCTGAAACAACAAACCCTTTTCCTAAAGGGCAAAGAATGATTTCCTATGTTAGAAGGAATTTACAACTTCGGCTGCTTTCCTTTCTTATTTCTTTTTTCCAGCTTCCTCCTCCTCCTGCAATAAAGGAGACCCATTTGTCCCGGAGCCCCTTCTTTTTGATGAGAGTCCGACTCTGGGAGAGGGACTGGGCTTCAAGGAACACATAAAAGTAAGTAGTAAAAAACAAAACACAACACACAACGCAATGCCACCCGCAGTCACCTCTGACGGGCAGGGCCTTCTGGGGCTGGGTCCATCTGCATTGTGATGAGAGCAGTTTGTGAGTGATGTCAGCCTAATTAGGCAGGCTAATGTCTGGTTTCCTGGAGTGGGCTTTTGTGAAGTAATTGGCTGCCTTGGGGTCAAAATGCAGTAATTATAGGTCTTAAAAAAAAAAAAAAAAACTAAATGAGATAAACAGCCTTTGAATTCTTCAAGCAAGTAAGCCAATCACACCAAGAGACTTCTCTTTGTGCCCAGAACTGCAGTGGGTATTTTGACAGGTGATTTCAATACCATGTAGCTATTTATTTATTCTGGGTTTGGGACATAAACACAAACATCTTGGCCTACAATTCTACACGTTCACCAAATGTGGGGATTGCATGGCAGAGGGTCTGCTTCAAGCGCTGAAATAGGAGAATAAGGTCAGCAGGTATTTTGAGCTAAAGCAGAAATTCCACCACAATTTTAAAGCTAACGGAAGAGAATTATCCATGTAAACCAGCTCCCTTTCTTCCAGTTGTTTGCTTATTTTCTTTGTAAAAATCAACAACAGAAGAGTCTGGAAGGCTATGGAAAGCTAATAAAGTTCGGAAACGTCATTTTGATCTCAGGAGGCGCGGAGACTGGATCAAAGTTGAGCAGGATGCGAGCCTATTTTTACCAGTCCTGGTTGAGGTGAGGGTGGCTGACCCCACAGTTGTGCAGACCTGGAGATAGGAAGTGGAGAAATGTTTTATAGATGAAATAAGCCCCATTTCCGGGATTTCGTTGTCTTCCAGGGTCCCAGTCCCTCCCACTCCATCACAAGCTGGCTAACCCTGGAAACCCCACACTCAACCCCAAACTATGTATGCAGAGCCGGAGGTCCACTGCAGACCTTCTGCATCGTAATCTGCATTTTAACACAATCCCCAGGGATTCCTACGCTTATTCACATGAACTACTTTGTGATTGGGGTTTGTTCCCGATACCAGTGGCCCCTTTTGAGCAAGTACATTGACCAGGCAGTAGTATGAGGGCAAAAGGTAAGTACCAGGGTGACAGCCTGCTCCTTTGTGGTCTTTTAGAAGAGCGATTTGCAGGTAATCATCGCCCACTTTTCTTAGTGGTGAAACTGCTGTTGGTTGTTTGTGGGAATTTGAGCACATCCTCCTCTCCCTCACTGCTCCACCCAGGACACCTGACACTCAAGAGCGGAGGGTGCAGGCTGGCTCTATTGCTGTCTCTGTAGATGTAGCCTGACATTATAGATCAATCACCATGCATCAATTGCCATCACTCCTCCCTCAACAAATGAAAAAAATATAGATGTCTCTTAGCACTGACCATGCATATGGAAGTCTGGTAATTAACAGCTCGACTTGGATCTGCATCTCAGCATTACCACAACCTTAATGATTTACCTACCATGCTAGGTCTCCCTTATCTAATTTAATCCCAATACACCACCATGTCTCTAAGAGGACAGGACCTACCCTAGCTTTCATGGAGCTTCCCATTTCATGGAGAAGACAGACAATAGAAAATTCACTGCAAGTCCGATGGGTTTTACAGAAGGTTGCAATGGGAACATATCCGAGGGAGATCAAAGGCTTCCCGAATAAGTCAAGTTTAAGTTGCAACTGAGAACTCGCGGGATAGGGTTTTTGTGGTGAAGCTGGAGCCAGATCAAGGTGAGCTTTGGTGAGCCATGAGGATGATGTTGGATTTTATTTGATGGGCAATGGAAAGCTGTTAAACTAAGGGAGAGAGTAATCTAATCCCACAAGAAACAACAGCAGGGCTGTGGTTTAGAGACTGGATGGCTTGGAGGTGGCCAGGGAGAGTAGGATGGGATGATGATGGCTTAAGCTGGAATATGAGCCACTGTGATGGGAGCCATGGTCCGTTGAAGAACTATTTAGATGTGGGATCAGTATCACTTGATTTAGCTTGGGGAGCAAGAGAAAGAGAGTCTTTGACTCCAAGGTGTGAAACATATGTAGTAGTCTTTAGTGTAGACGCATCAACTTAATGAAATGTAATCAAGTATGACCAGCCATGCTGTAGAGAACCCTTTCTCCAAATTTTACCGCCCCTATTGTGGGCTAGGCACTCTGCCATGACAACCCTTGGAGGCTAGCGCTGTTAGGATTCCCATTTCACAGGCGAGGAAGGCGAGGCTTAGGGGAGTGAGAAGGAGCTACGTTAAATTTCAGGTCTATCTGAGCATGGTCCTCGCGTCTCTGCTTCCCAAACTTATCTGATGACAAGACTCACCTGGGACACTTGGTAAGTGTCCACGCTGCCCGGTCCCCTGATTGGGTGAGTCAGAGGCCCAGAATCGGTGTTTCCATAGATTTGTCACCAGGCCACTTTGGGAAGCACTGACTCCCGCCGCTGGGACTTGGCCACAGAAGGAGCATTTGCCGTCACCTTACCCCTCACTCTGACTAGTTTTTAATACACAGAACTTATTGCAACTTGAAATTTTTCTGTATTCTTTATTGATTTATGGGTTTTCAACCCCTGTAGAATGTAAGCCCCGAGAGGGCACCGATCAGACCAGCTCCTGGAACATGGCAGGACCAACACCCTCGTCCGTGCCCCTGTTCTCTTCCTGGAAGTCCTCTGGAGCCTTCCTGCTCCCATTCTTGCTCCTCCTTCACCCACTTTCCATTTCCTGCGTGAAATGTAAATCCCATCCCCCATAGTCCTCAGAGCCAGACCCGCTGGCTTGGCCCATGCCTGCCTGCCTCTCCTTCCCAACTTTGTCCCTCAGCTCCAGGCAGTCACACAGGCCTCCAGGGTATTTTCCAGTCCCTCCAAGAGACCTTCAGTTCCCCAGGGCACCTTTCTTGGAGGGGCCAGTGCCGTTTGGTGGGGCGGTGAGTTAAAGACCACTCTTTCTGGTGACCACCCCTTTGCCCACTGTCTTCCCTGGGTCTCCCCTGAGCTCTTCAGGAGAGAACCACCTGCTAAGAAGAGGCTTGGGAAGGATGTGCATGGTGGCCATGCCGCAGATCTGGGGTGGAAAGTGCAAGAAGGCGTCCTGAGCAGGAGGTCAGGAGGGCCACTGAGCCATTTCCGAGGGGAACAGTGGGCCTGGGCTGGTCAGGGAGAGAGGAGACTGCCGGGAGGTCCCCTGCATGAGAACTCTGCGGCAGCTCCCTGGGTGGGCCAGGCAGGCCCAGCCTCGCTGTGTTCTGTGCAGTTGAAAGAAAGCTGCAGGGCGGAGGGGCCTGGCTGCTCGGGCCGTGGCCATGGGCTGCACCACACATGGCTAAAGTACACAGACTATTAGCAATCAAGGAAGGACCTCCCTGTGAGGGAAAATGACACAGGGGTTACTTCACTGTAAACATCCCGAGAACAAGCACCGGTTCCTTTTAAGGGCTGTCTTTACTTCCTTTGAGAAGTTGCAAATGCCCCCACGGCGGGCTTTGGTGCTCAGTCACACGTGGGGGAGGAGGGACTCCTGTACACACAGTCACTCCCGGTGGGAGGAAGCCCCAAACGCCACGAGGATTTGCTGGGAGTCTGCACCCTGAAATGGATTCTGCTGATGCACAGAACCAATAGCGCTTGCAGCAGAAAACAGGGCTGCCTGCCGAGAAACGCAACCCCTGACAGCGGGGTGCAAATATTCTTTTCAGTTGTATCCTCCCAGCACCTTTGTTTTACAGGTTGCTTTTAAGAGAAGAAAATGTAGTATTTGCTCCTTGCTTGTGTAAGAACAAATTGAAATCACATGGGTCATCTATCAGGCCCTCGTGAGAAAAGGAGGGACAGAGACTCATCAGGTGTTTGGAACCTCCAATCCTATCCACGAATGTGATGCCATAGCCCTCTGGGGTCTTTTCAGTGAGTGGCTACAAGTTGTCTCCCTTCCTAGGAAGTGTAATAACAACATTTTTTTTAAGAGACAGGGTCTCGACTGTCACCCAGGCTGGAGTACGGTGGCACAGTCATAGCTCACTGCAGCCCCCAACTCCTAGGCTCAAGTGATCCTTCCACCTTAGCCTCCCAAGCAGCTAGAACTATAGGCACATGCCACCATCCTTGGCTACTTGTTTTATCATATTATTATTATTATTTGTAGAGATAGGGTCTTGCTCTGCTGCCCAGGCTGGTCTCAAACACCTGGCCACAAGTGATCCTCCTGCCTTGGCCTCCCAAAGCACAGGGATTATAGCTGTGAGCCATTGTGCCCAGCCAGCAATTTTTGGAGAGAAAGATTTGTAGGTTGTATTGATGGCTATTAAACTTGTGAGTGGCAGAAAGCTCTACACTAGCTTAAACAGCAAAGGAACTTTCTGGGCTTCTGTAGCTGGGCAGTTCGGGGATGGCTTAGGGACTCAAGTGGTAACAGTGGAAGTTAATATGTATTGAGCATGGTACACAGAGCACACAAGTCCCTGCATCTAACCCTCACCAACTCATGGCACAGGTTCTATCCTCAGGCCATTTTGCAGATGGAGAAGTTGAGAAGTAAGAGTCACAACTAGAAAGCGGCAAAGTCCAGCTGAGTCCCTAAGCCCTGCTCCGACTCAGTTCTGAGATCTGCACCCTCTGAACTTATCCCGTTCTCTCCTGCAGGGAGAAAGGCAGTGGCTGGAAGCCCCGCTGGACAACTTCCTTGCCCAGCGACTCCAGGCCAAGGGCAGTCTCCCCAGTTCGCTCTGCCGAGCAGGTCACAGGGCTCCACGGGAAGTAGACATGTGTCTGGGCACTGTGACAAGTGGAGATTCTGTGGCCCAGTCACAGCATTCCAGAGATGTAGTTCCCTGTGGTCAGAACCTCCAATTCTCAAGAAAAGCCAGAAAGTTGGATTTTTTAAAACAAAAGTTTCTGCTTTGGGAAATGCTATGCAGTCCTGACAAAATACATCTTGGAGTCACCAGTATCAACCCCTGCTCTCCAGAAGAGCCCTGGAGAATTCAGCTTCAGCTGCTCACCTATCCCTGAAGTAGACCCAGGCCTGGGGCGTTCTGCCCACTGTGGGACCGGATCTGCTCCCTGGTGGAGGAGGGACTGTGACTGGCAGCCCCACCAAGCCACCTGGTGTGTGGAAGGAAAGTCCCCAAAGAAGAAGCCATAGGGTAAACTCTAGGCCTTTTCTAGAGCCACGTGTATGAATCCATAGTCCCACAGGCCAAATCATCAGAGAAAAAATATTCCATTCAAAAGTTGAAGTTGCTTATTTTTTTGAACAGTATCAAAGCAGAGATGAACACCCTGGGCTGCTGTGAGCAGCGGTGCCTCTTCTCCAGCCTCCTCCAAGGATTGTGCCTTGGTCAGAAAGTAGGGGACCCTCTGAGGTTGAATTGAAAGTGTGTTTTTCATTTCCTATTCCCATTTCAGCCTGTCTGATGAAATAAATACAAAGGAACCAGATCCCGCCCCTTTGTGACATTTGCTAATTACACCAGAGATTTTGCTTGCCAGGCATTTCCACCTGGGCTGGGGTCTGGACTGGGAGTAGCAACTTTCTGGGCCTTCCTAATTTGGGTTCTAGCTGCATAGCCCATCTGGAAGAAAACGTGGTGTGTTCGTGGTAAACCTCAAGTTTATAAATTGTTTAGTTCTCCAGGCATAAATCTTGTGACTATTCTCTCACGCTTGATAGAAACCATCATTTCGAGGGAGGGCTTGATGTTGAGGTGTGCTATGTGGTGCAATGAGTTGAGGGCCAGCAGGGGACCCTTCTGACCTCAATGCTCATGCCCCCCACCCCCCCAACTTGTCACATAACCAAATATTACACTAGTACTTGCTTTCCTCAGGTTGAATGCATTGTGCGCTTATGTTAGCTTAAATGGGTTACACGGATCAGGGATGACAGTGTATTCTTACCTGTAACATGACCTGCTATGGACTGAGTCTGAACTGTTTCATGCACTACACATATCCCTTTCTTTCATAACCAATCTAATAATGGGTATTTTGGGCCCATTTTTCTCAGAGGAAGAAACTGAGTTTTCAGGACTTGAAATGAATCTATATGTGTGTGTACACACACATATATAGTTTTCTGTGAACTATATATACCTTATACAGTGTAAGCTCCTAATACAGGAGTATCAGGATGTTTTTTGCTACAGCTAATAGAAACCCCCAACTCCAAATGACAAGAAAACATTGAATATAAGCATAAGTCCAGACGTTGGATGGCTCTGAGGCTGGTTAATTTCACATCTCAAAGGACACCCTTGGGAATCCAGGTTCGTTTTTCCTTTTTGCCATCCTTGGCAGTAGCTGCGTCCCACACAGATATGCCCTCACCCAGAGTGAGGGAGGTGGCCCAAGTGTGTCCTTGGGTGCCCAATTCCCTATTTCACACTTGATGTTCAACATTCTGCACCTCAGTCTCTGTGGTTTTTGGTACCAGTGACATCAGTAATACCCATTTTCTTCCAATTAACAAGGAAGTTGAGAAGAGTTCTTAGCTTATGTTTTAGATGGATGCTGTATCAGTCAGGGCGGTGAACCAGTGAGAACTTTCTCCACTGAAAGTGACTCCAGTCGCGTGTCCTCATTTCTGGCTTCTGCTCCCTGTATTGAGACAGAGCTTGGATTTGGAAATCTGGTTCCACCACTTATGAACTGTGTCTTTGTGCCTCAGTTTGTGCATCTGTTTAATGGGGATCTCATTAGAACCTGCCTCCAAAGGTTGCTGTAAAGATTAAGTAATTTAATACAGGGGAAATCCTTAGTACAGGGCCTGGCCTGTTGTCAATTATTAATGTTATTCTCTAAGCTTCCTGCTGCTGCAGGGGATATGGAGGAAAACGCTCTGACATGACATCTGTACAGCTTGTGTTCCAAAGGAAAAGAGAGGGCTACTTCTCCACCTCTGATCCCAGGGGTGGACTCCATGGGCCTGGCTTGTGTGTGGTGCCCTCCTGCCAAGGCTAGGCCCTGTGGCAAGGCCCTGCAAGGAATGTGCTGAGCAGGTAATACTCCAGGTTACCCCCAACCACTTGGTTTCTTTTGAATCCAGAGGAGTTGTCGTTTTGACTGGATATGTTGAACATATTACATACCATGTTAGCTGCTGTGGTTCTAACAAATATTTGGGTCATAATGTAATCCTTTATTCTCAACTCGAGAGTGCAATCACATGTCTAACGATTCTCTCTGTATTTGAAAGAATTTATATTGTTGAAAATGAAATTTTGGAGGGGCAAATAACACCTTCAGCTTTCACAGACCTTTAAAAAAAGTTGTATTTTTTGTTATATAAGCATTACATATAAAAAAATTATGTGCAGATCTGAAATAACACAGGCAGCAAAAGTATGTCTCACTAGGGTAATGTTAATAACGTGCGTTGCTTAGAAAGCACATGAAGTACTTAAATCAAAATGACCACCTTAGACTGTCCTGCATCCTCTCCCACAATGCCATGGGCTCCTCCCAGCACTGAGCTTCTCCCACAATGCCGTGGGCTCCTCCCAGCACTGAGCTTCTCCCACAATGCCGTGGGCTCCTCCCAGCACTGAGCTTCTCCCACAATGCCGTGGGCTCCTCCCAGCACTGAGCTTCTCCCACAATGCCGTGGGCTCCTCCCAGCACTGAGCTTCTCCCACAATGCTGTGGGTTCCTCCCCAGACCCGAGCTTCTCCCATGATGCTGTGGGCTCCTCCCCAGCCCCTGAGCTTCTCCCCTGATGACGTGGGATCCTCCCAGTCCTGAGTGTCTCCCACAATGCCAGTGCTCCTCCCCAGCACCTGAGCTTCTCCCACAATGCTGTGGGTTCCTCCCCAGCCCCTGAGCTTCTCCCACAACACCGTGGGCTCCTCCCCAGACCCTGAGCTTCTCCCACAATGCCGTGGGTTCCTCCCCAGCCCCTGAGCTTCTCCCACAATGCCGTGGGCTCCTCCCCAGGCCCGAGCTTCTCCCACAATGCCGTGGGCTCCTCCCCAGCCCCTGAGCTTCTCCCACAATGCTGTGGGTTCCTCCCCAGCCCCTGAGCTTCTCCCACAACGCCGTGGGCTCCTCCCCAGACCTGAGCTTCTCCCACAACACCGTGGGCTCCTCCCCAGGCCCGAGCTTCTCCCACAATGCTGTGGGCTCCTCCCCAGCCCCTGAGCTTCTCCCACAATGCTGTGGGTTCCTCCCCAGACCTGAGCTCACCACAGGGCTTTGCCTGCATCACCAGATTCTAGGATCTTCAGGGGTAAAGAGGGAGCTTTTTTCACCTTTCTAGCCCCAGTCCCTCTGCAGTGACAGGAACACAGTAAGTGTTCTATAGCTGTTTTTTGAACAAAACTGACACTGTATATCAAAACGTATTTTTCTTTCTTATTTATTTATTCTCAATTTGCAAATAAAGATTGTATATATTTATCATGTACAACACATTTTAAAGTGTGTATACATTGTGGAATGACTAAATCAGAGTAACATGCATTACCTCGTATACTTAGCTCTCTTTTTGCAGTGAGAACAATTAAAATATACTCTCTTACCAATTTTCAAGAATGCAGTACATTGTTATTAAAAGGGGTCGCCATGTTGTACAATAGATCTCTTGAACTTATTCCACCTATCTCACCAAAATTTTGTATCCTTTAACAAACATCTTCCCAGCATCCCTCCCCCATCCAGTCCTTGGTGCCCCTCTGAGTTTGACTTTTTAAGATTCCACATATGAATAAGATCTTGAGGTATTTGTCTTTTGTGCCTGGTTTATTTCAGTTAACATAATGTCCTCCAGGTTTACCCATATAGTCGGAAAATGACGGGATTCCCTTTTCTTTTCTTCTTTTCTTTTTTTTTTTCTGAGACGGAGTCTCGCTCTGTCACCCAGGCAGGAGTGCAGTGGCCGGATCTCAGCTCACTGCAAGCTCCGCCTCCCGGGTTTACACCATTCTCCTGCCTCAGCCTCCCGAGTAGCTGGGACTACAGGAACCGCTACCTCGCCCGGCTAGTTTTTCATATTTTTAGTAGAGACCGGGTTTCACCGTGTTAGCCAGGATGGTCTTGATCTCCCGACCTCGTGATCCACCCGCCTCTGCCTCCCAAAGTGCTGGGATTACAGGCGGGGTTCCCTTATCTTTTTAAGGCTGAATACCACATTTTCTTTATTCATTCATTTGTTGATGGACACTTAGGTTGATTCCTTATCTTAGTTATTGTGAATAGCGCTTCAATGAACATAGGAGTAGAGATATCTCTCGGACATACTTAGACACACTGATATCATTTCCCATATCCACAAGTGAGATTGCTGGATCACATGGTCGTTCTATTTTTAATTTTTTGAGGAGCCACCAGACTGTTTTCCATAACGGATGCACTAATTTACGTTTCCACCAACAATGTGCAAGGATTCCCTTTTCTTCACATCCTGGCCAACACTTACTATCTTTCATCTTGATAAAAGCTCTCCTGACACATGGGAGGTGACATCTCATTGTGGTCAAACCACATCTGCTCAGGAGGGATGCAGTATAAATCACTGTTCTGGTGCCTAAAACTTGCCATGTGTGAGCAAGTATTTAACAAGTACTTTAAAAAATGCTGATTGCCTTGTTTCCTAAATATCAAAGTCAGAGACCTCCAACAAACATTTTAATTTTAATTTTTTATCAACATATGAACATAGTTTAATACAATTTTAAAAGTGAACGTATTTTACAACAACACAAAACCAAAGTAGTCTTTGTCCACCCACCCCACTCGCCCTCATTCCCACTCCTCTGGCAAACATTTTAACTCTTTTAGTTCTTTCTTCTGATGTTTATGTCCATACTGTGAAGCAACAAGTTTACATTGCTCTTTCCTAATTTTTTCAGTTTTAGATCTCAATTAACTTCTCACCATTAAATATAAATTTTGGCTCCTTTTATTTAGACTTCCTCTTCACACTCTCCCAATATAGTTTTCTCTACAGTTTAATTTTTGGTTAAATCAAAGTTCTGTTTTTACAATATCATGATTATATAAACAACTTAGTGCAATAGTGTACTATTTTTTTTTTTTCTCTCATGATCACTGTTTTGTTTCCCTGGGAGTTTCTAGTTGCCTTATTTTCATTTCCTATTATGTAATATACCTGTCATTTACTCATCCTCAAATTCTTAGCCTGACTATACATTTCTCAAAACGTTCCAATACATCAGGTAATCTATGTGACTTCTGTTTTTCTTGGTGATTATTTTCCTAGAGATTTCTGTTTCAATCTATCAGATATTCTACTCAGTTCTCCCTTTACCATAGATTTCTTTTCCTTATCTTTTCCAGAACTTTTCTTTTCCAGTATGGACTGGTGTTTCCTTAGGCCAGCTATAGAGCTGTTATCAACCTAGGAATCTTCTCCATCACCCCGGGAGTTCTCGTTTTTGATGGATATCCTGTTCCTGTGTCCTACGTCCTCCTCATTCATGGTATGTTTTCTCACTTGATAACACACAACCTTCACCAGCTTCCTGAAAATAAAATCAATAAAAAGTAGTAGTGTTTTAATTAATATTTTGAGACTGGCATGTCTGAAAATGTTTTTATCTTACTTTCACGCTTTTATTGAAAGTAAAATGTTTTTACATTGTGGGTTGGGGGCTAAAAATGCTAGGTTGGAAAGCATTGATATGGTTTGGCTGTGTCCCCACCCAAATGTCATCTTGAATTATAGCTCCCATAATCCCCACGTGTTGTGGGAGGTGATTGAATCATGACGGCAGGATTTCCTGTGCTGTTTTTGTGATAGTGAATAAGTCTCATGAGATCTGATGGTTTTATAAAGGGAAGTTGCCCTGCACACACTCGCTTGCCTGCCACCATGTAAGATACGCCTTTGCTCCTCCTTTGCCCTCCACCATGGTTGTAAGGCCTCCCCAACCATGTGGAACTGTTAAGTCCATTAAATGTCTTTTCTTTAATAAATTACCCAGTCTTGGGTATGTCTTTATTAACAGTGTAAGAATGGACTAATACACTGCTCCTTTATGTGGCTCTGGTTTTCTCTCCAGAAGGTTTAGAGTTTTCTCACTTTTCCCAGTATTTTGAAATTCCAAGGTGATCTGTTTTCATAAATACTACAGTAGTTGGTGGGACTCTTGTAATAGACTCATCTGCCCAATGCACAACAAGTCAGTATGCTGAGACACCAGGGAGCAGCAGAGAACAAATTAAATAATTATAGGGCAGCCTAATGAGATGGGAGGAAACTGCACATCCACCTCCCTGAGGAGTTTGGGGCTAGGGATGTTAAGGGGTTTGGAGTGGGCTGAGGTGTGGGGATCATTGATTGATTGATGAATTCAGGGTAAAGTCATGGGAAGGGGAGATGAAGAAACTTATTCTCATGCTGATGTAGTTCTTCTGTAAAGGTTTTCGCACTGGTTGATGTCAGCTGTTCTGCTAGAACTCAGGATCTGAAAAACATTGTAATCAATTCTTAAGCAAAAGCTCTATGATTCTAGCATCAGAGATCCTCCTTATCTTCCAACTTTTATGAGGAAGTTTTAAAATTCCATGTTACCATTTTTATGTGTTCCTCTTAATATGGCATCTGGATCTTGTTTTATGGATGCAACATCTCCCCTTTTCACTAAAAAATGAATTACAAATTTTATAAAGGTATCTTGTTCTCTATATTACCTCTCATTCCTTTATTATGTTTTTTCTTTCTTTCATAAAGACTTTCCTCAGTTATCTGCTAATCCTGAGTTCATTGATATTTAAAGGGAAAATGATTAGACTGAAAAAATGATTGGAGGCCAGGTGTGGTGGCTCATGCCTATAATCCCAGCACTTTGGGAGGCCAAGGTGGGAGGATTGCTGGAGCCCAGGAGTTCGAGACAAGCCTGAGTAACAAAGCAAGACACTGTCTCTACAAAAAAATTTAAAAATTAGCTGGGCATGATGGCACATGCCTGTAGACCCAGCTACTTGGGAGGCTGAGGTGGGAGAAAGACTTGAGCCTGGGAAGTCAAAGTGGCGGCGAGCCATGGTAACCCCACTGCACTCCAGCCTGGGTGACACCACAAGACCCTGTCTCAAAAATTTAAAAATAAACAGATAAATAAGGTTATTGGAAACTCTGCATGCAAGGGTTTTTCTTTTGGTAGGACTTCCCAGAAGGAAACTGGCTATTTTGTTGAGAAATTCTTAAACATTATTATCTGCAAATCCTATCTCTGGGATTGATGAGTTTCCCAGAGAAGAATTCTCTAATTTCCTGAGCCTGGCCTAGTTCACAGCCAAGTGAGGAAAGGGGATGCCACAAGGCTTGATTTTTATTACACTCCACTGTTTTCACCTAGACCTGGGTCCTGAGCCTGGACTTCCTTTCCTTTGTCCTCTCTAGAGGGTGACAACGACTCCCCCCATTCACTTGTCTTCTTCTAGATGAGGGAGGGGTGGTCCCAGTCCTGAGTGAGGTAGGCAAGGGAATCTCTAACTTCTTCTTTTACAGATTTTCAATTAATCCTCTGGTTTTTAGCCCACTGGGATCGTCCCCACGAGCAATGCCCTATGCTTCCACTTCGAGACTCCCTGGGTTCTGTGTTGTGAATCCGCCCAGCAGCTCCTGCCCCACCCTGTGCAGTGCTAGCTTTCTGCATCCTGTGGTCTGCGCAGTTACTCACTGCTAGATCTGACTTCCTCTTGCAGTCATTCAGTTGACCTCCCTCTGCTGTGACTCCTTTCATGTTCTCTTTGCTTTAGTGAACCAATGTCTTTTTATCTCTTTCCTGTCACTTCCATGGAGCGTTGGGAGGGAATAGAGACAAATGGCTGTGTGCAATTCATCATGCTTACATAAATCTCCATAAAGCCACAGCTCCTGACGTCATTAACCGGCCCACCTGTGTGTTTCTTATCCACCCTCCCCCCGCACTGGGGACAATCCCATTGTCTCCTAAATGCTTACCACATTTCCAGTGAAATGACCTTGCCTTTCCTTTGGATTTCAGGAGGGGCAGAGTGTTAGGATCTGCATAACAAGATGCCCCGCTTTCAATGTAGAATCAAGAATGGGAAATAAAGCAACCCCTGCTAGTTTCCAAAGTATTAGACGCCGCTCCCGGGTCTCAGTAACTCTAAATATGTCAGACTTTTCTCAAGGAGTAAAACAGCCACCCACGCCTTTGTGAAAGCTCCCAAGTTTGAAATTGTGCCGAATGAGGAAAAACTCCCACACCAGGCAGTTCCAGGTGCCCCTCTGAAAGAGGAGCCATTGCTCTTAGTTATCCCTTTGCCTCAAAACAAACAAACAAACAAACAAACAAACCTCAAAAACCAAAAACCAAACAAACAAAAACAACGACAACAACAACAAAACAACCCTCTGTGGTCACAGTGGAGAAAAGGTAGGACTAGGGGGCAGCGGGGCTTGACAGCCCCGCCCTCAAATGTTTATATAAAAGGAAGAGCTGCCTGGCACGGTGGCGACTGAGCTGTGTCCCTTCCAGGCTGAGCTCTGTCTTCAGCTGGACAATCTGAGCCAGCTGCGCCTGTTTCTCCCCCAGGGCTGAGCAGGCTTTTATTCCCAGGCGGTTTCCTGGGATGGCCATTAGTGAAGACAGGGATCAAGGACTCACAGACAATGCCCTGCAAAGACAGCCACTCCCTTGGCAATTGGGGCAGAGTTTGCATCTTGGAGCTGGAACCTTGGCGGCCCCTGAGCACAGTGTTCTGGGGAAGGCTGCGCTGAAGGGCAGCCTGGAGGCCTGTGGGACATTGGGAACGGTACCAGCTGGGGCCTGGGCTTGCCCCTGGGTACAGAATGTTTTATTCAGTGGGCAAAGCAGTGCCAGGGTGGATGAATAAAGCCTTCAGATTTTGCATGGGGGTTTGTTTAACTCTCCCCCTTCTCATCCTCTGAACACAGCCGGAGGCATTTGGAACATGGCCCATATGATCATATCATTGGTGACAATGGAATCCAGGCCACCCAACATCAATGAGTCTCTAACAAGGCACAACTGGCTGCTGGGACTTGTCTCCAGCATTGCAACGTTGCCAGCTATTCTTTGTCTAAGCGCACTCATGTTAATGTGTAAGCCATTTCCTTCCCAGTGAGAAGGTTCTTTGTGAGATTGCTGTGTATGCTCACACTTGGAGACTGAAAGTTGGACTCGTAGGTACTGAGCGTCTTGTTGTGGAGACCAGATGCAATGCCTGGGCCTCCTGCTCCAGCTCCCGTACAGCCCTGGGTCAAAGCCTGGAGGCAGAGGACAGGACAGCAGGGTGAGCTCCAGGATGTGGAGGCAGGAAGATGAGGTGTGGTGGGGAGAAGGTATGTGGGTGTGGAGGGTAGAAAAGTGTCCCCGAAAAGATAGCTCCAAGTCCTTACCCCGGTACTTGCAAATGTGACCTTATTTTTGGAAATGGGATTTTTGCAGATATGATCTAGTTATAGGTCTCAAGATGAGATCATCCTGGGTTTAGGGTGGGCCCTGAGTCCAATGACTAGTAGGTATTTTTGCAAGAGAAAGGAGAAGACTTGAAGCAGAGGGAAGAAAGCCGTGTGAACTTGGAGGCAGAGATGGGAGTGATGCTGTCACAGCCAATAAATGCCAGGAAGCACCACAGGTGGGAAGAGGCAAGCAAGAGATTCCCCCCAGAACCTTCAGAGATCAGAGAACACATTGATTTTGGACTTTTGGTCTCCAAAACTGTGAGACAGCAAGTTTCTCTTGTTTGTTTGTTTGTTTTGTTGTTGTTGGTTTTTTGTTTGTTTGGTTTTTTAGACGGAGTTTTGCTCTGTCGCCCAGGCTGGAGTGAGTGGCGCGATCTCGGCTCACTGCAAGCTCCACCTCCCGGGTTCACGCCATTCTCCTGCTTCAGCCTCCCGAGTAGCTGGAACTACAGGTGCCCGCCACCACGCCCAGCTAATTTTATTATTATTATTTTTTGTATTTTTGGTAGAGACAGGGTTTCACCAGGTTAGTTCTCTTGTTTTAAGCTGCCACAGATGTGGTACTTTTGTTATGGTAGCCCTCAGGAGCTAATTCATAGGAGAGCTAGGGGAAGGGAAGAGACAAGAAGATAGAAAGATAAGGAGGTGGGGGCAGGGACAGCCATGCAGGCTGAGGCAGCAGGGGCGGAACAGCTCCCCTCCCTGTCATAGTCATTTCATAACAAAATATCCTGGACTGGTGACTTACACAACGGAAATTCATTTTCTCAGAGTTCTGGAGGCCGGAAGTGAAAGATGAGGGCGTCAGCATGGTCAGTTTCTGGTGAGGGCTCTCTCTCCGGCTGGTAGACGGCTGCCTTCTGGCTGTGTCCTTGTAGGAGAAAAGATGGCAAGGGTGAGCTTTCTAGCTTCTCTTCCACCACGAGCTTCAAATCTAAACCCGATTATCTCCCAAAGGCCCCTTCTCCAAACACCACTTTGGGGGTTAGGGTGTCCACATGTGAGTTTAGGGAGTATGCAATTCGGTTGATAGCATGCCTTCAGTGCATGGGTGTCCCAGCATAGGTCTGGCAGTTAGAGGCCAGAACTACACGGAATCTTGCTGTGCAAAATAGGCAAAAACATTGATTGAAGGATAATTTAACCTGGAACAGAGAAGTTACATTGAGAATCAAAGAATGATAGCTTTGCCTTGGGTTTAACAAGGCTGAAAATAAAGACCAAACCAGCAGCAGTCTGGATGAAGGTGAAGGCCGGTTGGGCATCATTCACCAGATTTGGGAAGTGGGGGAACAGGGCTTATCTGTTTGGGCCTCATCACTGCCCTCCCTGTCATCTCCTGTGAGAAATAATTCCCTGACTGGTGTCCCTCTTGCTTCGGGATGAATTGTCCTCCAGCTGCTCCTGATTCCTATGTTAAAGTCTTGGTGTGGTGGCTCACATGTGTCATCCCAGCACTTTGAGAGGTAGGAGGATTACTTGAGGCCAGGAGTTCAAGACCAGCCTGGGCAACACAGTGAGACCCCATGTCCACAACAAAAGAAATTAGCCGGGCACGGTGGTGGATGCCTGTAGTCCCAGCTACTCAGGAGGCTGAGGCAGGAGGATTGCTTGAGCCCAGGAGTTGGAGGCTACAGTGAGCTGTGGTTGTGCCACCGCACTCCAGCCTGGGTGACAGAGTGAGATTCTGTCTCAAAAAAAAACTGAAACAAATCCTAACCCCTTAGTACTTCAGAATAAGACTGTATTTGGAGATAAGGCCTTTAAAGAGGCAATTATGTTAATGAGGTCATTAGGGTGGGTCCTGATCCAATATGGTGGATGTCCTTGTAAGGAAAGGGAACTAGGATGCGGACATGTGCAGAGGAAAGACACAGGGAGAAGACGGCCCTCTGCCAGTCAAGGAGAGAGGCCTCAGAAAAAATCAATCCTGCCAACACCTTGATCTCGGCAAAGCTCCAGGCATGTGAGAAAATAAGTTCTGTGGCAGCCACCCAGGCTGTGGTAGTTTCTTATGGCAACCATCGCCCACTAAGACACCTTCTCCAAGACCCTCCTCTACAGACAGACACCTGACGCCCAGACCACTCCTCAGCCTGCCTCACCTGTGGGCATGTCAGATGCCGGGGAGGCTGGCTGGGAGGAGCATGGGCTTTGGAGCCACCTGCTACACCCTGGAATCTCTGTTCATGGCCTTTTAACTGTGGGACCTTGAGCAAGTTACTCCATCTCTTTAGTCTTGGAAATCTGTAAAGCTGGAGGCAGCGAACTCTCCCCAGAGCTGTGCAAATTAAATGAACTAACATGTTAAAAGACAGATTTATTTATTTCTTTTAGACAGGGCCTCACTCTGTCACCCAGGCTGGAGTGACTGCAGTGTGCGATCACAGCTCACTGCAGCCTTGACCTCCCGGGCTCAACTGATCTCGGCCTCTGAAGTAGCTGGGACTACAGGTGTGTGCCACCATGCCCAGCTAATGTTTTCGTGTTTTGCATGTTTCCCTGGGCTTAAGAGATCCTCCTGCCTCAGCCTCCTGAAGTGCTGGGATTATAGGCGTGAGTCATCTCACCCACCCATGTAAAAAGATTGAATATGCCTGAGGCCCAACGACTCTAATATCTTCTCCAGTTTTACCTACTCTAGGGGACATTTGCTGTGATTTGCAGCCACACTGGGCAGCCTGTCTCTTTGGAGGAAATGCGGAGATCTGCGGGGGTTCAGGCCCTGTTTCCCACGGTGTGCAGATGAATCTTCTAACCACATGTCTTCTGGAAGTGGGGACAGGGAGTGGAACCAGTTCTGCCAGGTTCTCCCACTCAGACGGTGGGCTCCTGAAGAGGTGACATAGAGAACTCGTGGAGGTGACAGTGGAGACAGGCTCCCAGCGGTGGAGCAAGGACCAATGATGGCGTGAGTGTCCACTGAGAGTGCCATTGGTGGCGTCCCAGGCAGCAGGTCCTGTAGGATGACCTCACTGTCATCTATGCTTGTTTCCCTGCTTGGAGTCAATCTCCTTGTCCTCTGCCTTGTCCTGTTGGGGCCTGTTCTTGGCTGGCAATCATATTGGAAAGTTATCTAACAAATTATTTCACACTAAAGTGAGAAAGACTTAGATAAGGTAGTCATTTTCCAAAAGGCACTTGAATTTTAAGAAGGGAAAGGAAACAGGTAAGGTTAAGCATTTCATTTAACTGGCTGTGGAAAACTTAATCCTTTTATAAAATAATTTTTAATTTTATAATTTTTAATTTTTCTTTGTAGAGACAAGGTCTGTCTGTGTTGCCCAAGCTTGTCAACTCCTGGCCTCAAGTGATCCTCCTGCCTTCGCCTCCCAAAATGCTGGGATTACAGGTGTGAGCCACCACTGCCTGGCTGGGAAAGTTCATTTTTAAGACTAACTATGTATGTACCAAGGACCTGTCATGCCCCCTGGGATGTTGGTGTTCAAGGCATTGTCTAGTCTGGCATAGCTGAGGCACATTCATTCGAGTGGCCACCTCCCATGTTGCCTACTCGGCTGGCATGGCGGAAAGCTTACCTGTCTTTTGAGTCTGTGACTTCTTTAGACTTCACTGGTTTAGCCAGAAGGCTCTGAATTTCTTACTTAAATTCCCACTCAGGTGTCTGACTGCCCAACATTGGCAGGTAAAGGTGACATTTTGGCCAGATGAGGAAGGGGGTGCTGGGAGGCAACAAAGGGGTATTTTCCCCAATATCTTACCCCTTTGTTCAGTTTTTATAACATGTGGCATGACTAAGAAAAGAACTTTTAGGCTGGTCCAGTGGCGCAGGGTGGAGAACCGTACAAGTTGGAGATCCCAGAGAGAGCCTGTGCCCACACGCAAAGTCCTGGTCAATTATTTCCGCCAGCCCAGAGTGACTGCCTGCTTCTCCCCGCGTTGTCTTCACGGGGACCTTAATCAACTCTCGATGGCCTTGAATCTAGAGAAGGGGAAGGAATTCAGGGCAGAAGGTGGGCGAAAAGGGCAGGAGTACGAGGTGGCCGGGAAAGGGGCGTCCTCCATTCATTTGTAACTTCCAAGTCTGACCTAATCAGGTCTAGCAGGAAGGGCAGATTGTCACGTGCAGCGAAGAGACAGGACTGAAGTCCCGTAAATGGCAAAATCCCATCCTCAGGCTTTTTATTTATGACATTGCCGTGATATCTACTTTGTGAAATAGGGGGCCTTGCCTGCCTGCTCAAGACGTGGTCTGGGAGAAGAGGTGGACACCTTCTCTGCGTTGAGAAGTCAGTGTGCTCTGAGTTTCTGCTATGGTGCTTACCCAGAGCCTGGGGAGAGGGGCTGCCGCCAAAGAAACAAATACGTGGGTGTCTTTCCTGGTTCCCAAAGGGCTGAACTCAGAGTCGCCCGACTGTGCTGCTTATATCCCTCCAGGGCTTTGAAATGCATGCTTAGCTCTTGTGGCTAAGCAATGGACACTGCTGAAACGGACGCTAAGCTCTTGTGGGGAAGCTCTTGTGCCTACCCACGTCAGAAGGCAATTTTGGGAAGCTTTCGGAGGTGCTTTTCAAATGCAAGCTTAAGTTACCTTTAGGAACACTTTCCAATCCACTTTCCTGCTGGCCAGGCTCGTGGCTCCACGCCGTCGCCTGCTCCTGCCTCTCTGTGGCTCCCACTGTCCAGCAGGCACAGACTCGACGGGTGTCTCTGCGCAGGATCTCTCTCACTCTCTGCTTCCACAGGCAACTCCGTTCGTGCTGCTTCTGCTTCCTGCTCCGGTTAGAGCCACAGGCTCCTCCACGTTCTTCTGTCTGCTTCCAGTTTCTTCATCTCCCTTTAATCAGTCTTGTCCACCATTGCCAGATAATTAAAAAACAAAACAAAAACTAAGCTTCCATGTTATCTACAAAACAGTCAAGGTCTTTCTTCCATGTTATTTATAAAATATTCCAGGTTGTTCTTAGCCTTTTAGGAATCAGAGGAGAATTTCAACCCATTATGGGTTTAGGCCTCCAAGACTCTAACAGAAGAGTGGCGTGGTGGAAGAATAATGGGAAGTGGAAATCTTACCGCTGGCAGGGTGTCCTGCTTCTAGATGCATGCCCAAGGAAACACAAACGATATATATATATATATTTTAGATGGAGTCCCTCTCTGTCACTTAAGCTGGAGTGCAGTGGCCAGATCTCAGCTGACCGCAAGCTCTGCCTCCTGGGTTCACACCATTCTCCTGCCTCAGCCTCCTGAGTAGCTGGGACTACAGGTGTCCACCACCTCACCAGGCTAAATTTTTGTATTTTTAGTAGAGATGGGGTTTCACCGTGTTAGCCAGGATGGTCTTGATCTCCTGACCTCGTGATCCTCCCGCCTCGGCCTCCCATAGTGCTGGGATTACAGGCATGAGCCACCACGCCCGGCCACCACAAATGATAATTTTTACAAATCAAAGCCATGCAAGTCCCACAGAGACATATTAGAACATGTTTTCTTGGATTTGTAAGCCACGGGATCACAATTCTGTGGCTAAATGGCATCTGAGGGAGAGTCCGGTAGGTTCCTAACTAAGGGGCGCTCTATGTTGCCACAGAATAGGTGGAAAAGGAAGGGGCAAGGAAAGCCAGGGTGGTGAGCCTGAGAAGGAAATTGGCTGAGAAGACTCTGCGCCTTCCAGCCGTGCTCAAATGCCAGTGATAAATACACACAGACAACATACAGTCAAGTACACACATACAGAGTCTCACACACCTTACACACCACTCATGCTCATGGATGTCTAGAGCACTCATTTCACTGTCAGGTTGCCTTTTCTTTGGACGTCATTTTTCCTTGTGTGGATGTTGCCCATTCCCCTAAGCAGGACGCCAGAGGCTGGCAGTGGCTCATGCCTGTAATCCTAGCACTTTGGGAAGCTGAGGCGGGAAGATCGCTTGAGCCTGGGAAGTTGAAGATGCAGTCAGCTGTGATTGCATCACTGTACTCTTGCCTGGGCAATGGAGTGAAGCCCTGTCTCCAAAAACAACAAACACACAAAAAAACCCAAAAAACAAAATAACAAAAAAGAAGTACAGCAGATATGGAGCAGAAGTGCGAATGTTCTTCTAAATAGTCACTCTGGGGGCATCCTCCCCTCTCTTCTCCTCCTGTTTTGTTTTTCTTATACTTTTTCTTGCGGTCCAACATCCTTAGCAGTGCAAAATGAGTCAGAGGTTCCTCAAACCTTTGAGTGCTCAGCATCGTATAATCATCACTTTCAAGTAGCATTCGGAGATGTCTTTAAGAGGCAACAGCTATTGTTAGTTGTTTAAGAAACTCCATCACTGCCTTCAATCGGAAACTTTCTCATCGCCATTATGGGCGTCAGTGCAGGCACTCTTACATTTCACTGGGTCTTGGGGTTAGTCATATTGTAGAGAGACACAGAGATGTGAGGAATAAATTGAAAAAAGGTCTGTAGCAACAGATTTTACACCATAAAAGAGTAAATTATTAGGTGTTAGGAAAAATATAAAGGTTGCAAACAATGTGTTTTATATACTGTTGCCAAGAATTAAAATATGCCAAATATGGGGGGAAAAGGTGTCGGTTAATCAGACTTCTGGCTGGCCCACACCCTGCAGCCCTTAGCACTGCCGGGCTGTTTTATAGGGCAGTAACCCAGTCACCAAAGCAAAGAGAATTCGAATAGCGGCCTTGGAAGATAATGCCAACTTGGGGACTAATTACTGCCTTGTTAAACAGTGAGATGGGGTTATTGTACATTTTTGGGTATGGCAGTTAAAATATATTTTTAAAAATAAGTTTTTAGAAACCAAGAATTCCCCAAATTCAAGAAGTAACTGATAAAGTAGTTGCGATCTCCCCATAGAACCAGATTGTGCAACAAAAAAGGAAAAGGAACGATGTTAAATGGGAAACAGAATCGGGGTGACCCTTTCCGATGGCTTCCTGGAAACTCCTTTCAAGCCAGCCACCCACCAGACGATGCAACCAAATGGTCCCCGTATTCGTTTTCTAGGGCTGCCATAACAAAGTGTCGCAAGCTGGGTGGCTTACAGCAATACAAATCTATCATTTTACAGTTCTGGAGGCCACAAGTGTGAAATCAAGATGTCAGCAGTGCCATACTGTCTCTGGAGTCTCTCAGGGAGAACTCTTCTTTGTCTTTCCCAGTTTCTGGCGGTTTCCAGCAATCTGTGGCTTCCTTGGCTTGTCGCCGCATCATTCCAGTCTCAGTCACCACGTGGACTCCTCACTATGTGTCTGCCTGTGTTTACATTTTCTTCTTCTCATAAGGGCAGCACTGATTAGATTAGGCATGCCAAGATATCTTCTTCCCTTGATGACATCTGCAGACTCTGTTTCCAAATAAGGCCTCGTTCATGGGTACTGGGGTTAGGACTTCAACACCTCATTTCTAGTCTCCTATATCACCATGAATAAAGCTATGCCAGAAAGCTATGTCCTTGTTGCTTATAAAAAATGGTATTGATAATAGCTACCTACTCAAAACTACTCAGAGTAAGATCAGCTTCCAGCATGACAGTATGAGGAGCCCCCGACCCACCCCTCCAGGGAAACTGGTAAAAACAGCCATTTAAGGCTTCTGGAAATAGTCCCAAGGAAAAACAGCAAAGGAAGAAACCCGTATTCAAGAAAATGTACTGATTTGGTAGGAGAGGTGAATCTGTGGCATTCGAACCAAGACCACTTCTTTCCTCCCCACTCCCAGCTCAGCTTGGTGGCGATTCTATGGCCAAAACACAGGTCTCCTCTCCTCCCAGCACAGATGGCCTCTTTCCAGGGAGGAGTAGGGTGGCAGTCTTCTTCATCCTGCCCCCAGCTCCCTGTTGCTGAGGCTGTCTCAGATGGACGCAGTTGAGAGGTGGCGGATGCCACCCCTACCTCCTACTCATGAAGGGAGGCTGTACCTTGGGTGTGACGTGCTGAGAAGACTGTGGCCCTGGTCACTTTTGCCCTGGCTCCTGAGGTGGTGTTTCCATGCCAGAAGGCTCAAGTTAAGAAGACCACTGGCCACCCCAACTCCTCCATCAAGCACCCAGCCCCTGGACTGGGGCAGTGGGAGGGGCGGGAGGGGGTGTCACTCAGAGAAAAGCTCACCATTGTTTCCACTCCCAGCCCCGGAGCTCTGGTTCAGATTTTTTGTTGCGAGGTAGGGGAGAAGCAGCAGTTCAGAAAAAAAGATAATTCTTAATCTCTTCCCAAAGGAACTGACATCGTTTTTAACGGAGCTTGGAGAAAATGAAGCCTAAGGACGCTCTCAAAGCACAGTGGAGGTTGCGGTGAAGGGCAGTTGGGAGAAGCTAGTTTGCAGGAGAGAACCCAGAATAAACCACTGGGAAGGAACCCTTCTGGGGGTCAGAACAAATATCAAACACTGACCTCAGAAACTATTCTTTCAAAAGAGCCACAATTTAATGGGATTAATTTGTGGAACACTTTATGCCCCAGGATATTGTTGAAAACAATAGAGCAATCGGCCACCAATTAAGGGAGCTTAACAGCTGGATGTGGTTAGGGAAGTGCCAGAGAGCCCTAGCAAAACCACTGCCATCCCAGTGCCACTGTGGGCACATCCAAAACTGAACCTCTTCAGGGAACAATATGAGAGGCTTAACACTCTGGGAGGGAAAACACACACTTGACCCTTGGACAACACAGGTTTGAACTGCGTGAGTCGTCCTACACATGAATTTTCTTCCACCACTGCCAACCTTGAGGCAAGACTGACCCCTATTCTTCCCCCTCCTCTGCAGCACACTCCACGTGCAGACGATAGGGATAAAGATCTTTATGATGATCTACTTCCACCTAATGAATAGTAAATGTGTTTTCCATTCCTTAGGATTTTCTTAATAATATGCTCTTCTCTTTAACTTATGTTATTGTAAGAGTACAGTATATAATACATATAACAGACAACATACATGTTAGTTGACTAGCTATGCTATCAATAAGGCTTCTTCTGGTCAACAGTAGGCTATTAGTAAAGTTTTAGGGCATCAAAAGTGATACACAATTTTTTTTACTGCATAGGCAGTCAATGCCCATGACCCCTACTTTGTTCAAGTATCAACTTTACTTCACAGTTTACTTGTGCTTGGTGGAGGAGTTGGGGGTAGCCAGTGGTCTTCTTAACTTGAGCCTTCTGGCATGGAAACATCACTTCAAGAGCCAGGGCAAAAGTGACCAGGGCCACAGTAAAGTAAACTGTGAAAATAAACAGTCACTAAAAAAAAAAAAAAAAAAAATTCAATAAGCAAATAACAATAACAAGTCCTGAAGGAGGGGAAGACCAATACCCAGAGTCAGTAGAATATATTATCTAAAACATCCAGTTCCTCACAAAAAATTACAAGGCATGCAAACAAGAAAGTATAATATGATTCATACACCTGAAAAAAAGCAGAGAAAGAAACTACCTTTAAGAATGATAAGACATGGCTGAGTGTGCCTGTAATCTCAGCACTTTGGGGGGTCGAGGTGGGAGGATTGCTTGAGCCCAGGAGATTAAGGCTAGGCATCTGTCATACCACCGTGCTCCAGCCTGAGTGACAAAGTGAGACCCTGTAAAAACAAACAAACAAACAAAAAACCTGTTATAAGCATGTTCACAGAGCTAAAAGAAGGGATGATGACCATGTTGCATTGAATAGAGAATATCGATAGATAGACAGAGTAATCAAATGGAAATTCTGAAATTGAAAAGTGCAATAATTAAAGTGAAATATTCACTAAAGGGGCTCAAAAGTAGGTTTGAACTGGCGGAAGAAAGAATATGTGAACTTGAAGATAGATCAATAGAGACTGTGCAAGCTGAAGAACAGAGAGAAAACAGAATAATGGAAAGTGAAGAGCACTTCAGAAAATGTGAGACGCCATTAAGTGCAGCAACATACATGTAATGGAAGTATCAGAAGGAAAGGAGAGAAAGGAGCAGAAAAATCTTGAAGAGTAAGTGGGAGGATCATTTGAGCTCAGAAGTTTGAGACCAGCCTGGGCAACCTAATGAGACCTTGTCTCTGTTAAAAAAAAAAAAATTAGCTGGGCATGGTGATGTGCACCTGTAGTCCCAGCTACTCAGGAGGCTGAGGTGGAAGGTTTTCTTCAGCCCGGGAGATCTGCACTACAGTAAGCTATGGTTGTGCCACTGCACTCCAGCCTGGGTGAAAGAGTGAGACCCTGTCTCAATTTTATTTTTTTTCTTCTGAGGAATTAGTGTTTGGAAGTTCCCCAAATTTATTGATAGATATTGGTCTGTAGTTTTCTTTTCTTGTAATGCCTTTTTCTGCTTTTGGTACTAGGATAATGCTAGCATCATCAAATGAGTTAGAAAGTATTCCCTCTTCATCTATCTTCTGAAAGAGCTTATAAGGGAATTGGTATAATTTATTCCTGAAGTGTTGGTGGAATTCACCAATGAACCCATCTGGGCCTGGTATTTTCTGTGGTGGAAGGTTATTAATTATTTATTCAATTTCTTTAATAAACATAAGCCTATTCAGATTATCTATTTCTTCTTGTGTGAGTTTTGCTAGATTGCATCCTTCAAAATATTGGTCTATTTCATCTAAGTTATCAAATTTGTGGGCATAGAATTGTTCAGAGTATTCCCAAGTTTATTGAAAAACAATAGCCTACACATCCAGGAAGCTCAACAAACTTCAAGTAGGATAAATAAATGCAAAGAGATACTAAACAGACACGTCATAATACAAATGCTGAATTAAAGATACAGAGAAAATCTTGAAAGGAGCAAGATAAAAATGACTCTTAAAAAAAAACTATAAGCCAAGAATTCTATATCCAGCAAAGCTTTCTTTTAAAAATGAAGGCAAAATACAAATTTCCCTAGATAAACAAAATGTGAGAGAATTCGCTACTAGCAGACCTACCTTACAAAAAATAGTAAAAGAAATTTTTCAGGCTGAGAAAAAATGTAATCTGAATTCACATGCAACAAACAAACACCACAGGTAACTATGTAATTATAAAAGATAGTTTAAATACAAAATTTTCTCCCTTTTCTTAACTGATTTTAAAAGTTAGTATAAGATAATATGTATATATTTTGGCATCTATATATATAAATATGTAGGATATACATAATATATTTGCCAGTAATGCATAAAAGAGGTGGGAGAAAGCAAAGCTGTATTGAACTGAGAAAGTGAAGATAGATGGTAAAATAATAATTATAAAAATGTATTGTTGAGTTTGTAACATTAATAGATCTAATATGTACAATAATGATTCTGCAACAAAGATGGGGGAAAAGGGACTATAGCTATATAAGCATAATGTTTCTACGTATCTTTGGAATTAAGCTACTAATAATATAAATCAGAAGTTGATTCTGATAAGATGCGTAGGGTAAACTCAGAGCAACCATTAAAAACTAAAAGAATATAGTGAAAAAACATCAGTAAAGAAGATAAAATGCTACATTCAAAGATATTCACTTAATACAAAAGAACAGAAAAAGGAGAATAGAGGAACAAAAAAGATCTGAGACATATAGAACATAAAAAGCAAAATGTCAGACATAAATTTAATTATATCAATAATAACATTAAAATGTGAATGAACAATCCAATCAAAATACAGGAATTGTCAGACTAGAATAAAAAAAGACATGACCCAACTATATGCTGTCTTCAGGAGACACACATTAGGTTCAAAGATACAAAGAGACTGAACATAAAAGCAAGGAAAAAAGATGTATCATGCAAACAACCACTACATAAAAGCTAGAGTGGCTATACTGATATCAGACAAAATAGACTCTAAAACAAAAACTGTTATTAGAGATAAAGAAGGATATTTTATAATGATAAAAAGTCAACTAATCAGGAAGCTACAACAATTATGAACATAAATCCACTTAATAATGTACTAAAATTCATGGAGGAGAAACAGAAAGAAATGAAGGGAGAAATAGCCAGTTTGACAATATTAATTGTAGACTTGAATATCCCAATTTCAGTACGGGATAGAACAACTAGACAAACGATCAACAAAGAAATAAAGGACCTAAACAACATTATAGACGAATGATACCTAACAGACATCTGTAGAACACTCCATCCAACAACAGAATCTGCATTCTTCTCAAGTGCACATGGCACGGTTCCATGATAGGTCATGTGCTAGGCCATAAAACAAACAAGTAAATTTAGAAGACAGAAATAATACAAAAGTGTGTTCTGTCACTGCAATGAAATGAAAGTAGAAATCAAAGTGGAGAGGAGAAAGAATTTGGGAAACTCGTAGACAAGTGGAAATGAAACAACACGCTCCCAAATAGCCAGCAGGTCAAAGAAGAAGCCAAAAGGGAAATCTGGAAAGAGTCTGGGATGAATGAAAATCAAGACACAATATACTGGAACTTTCAGTATTCAGCAAAAGCAGTGCTTAGAGGAAACTTTATAGCTGTAATGTCTATATTAAGAAAGAAGGCCGATCACATGGCTCACATCTGTGATCTCAGCACTTTGGGAGGCTGAGGAGGGAGGATTGCTTAAGCCAAGGTTGAGGCTACAGTGAGCTATGATCGTGCCACTGCACTCCGGTCTGGGTGACAGAGCGAGACCCTGTATCCAAAAAAGAAAAGAAAAGGGAAGACAAAGGAAGGCTGGGTGCAGTGGTGTATGCCTCATGCCTATAATTTCATCACTTTGGGAAGCCAAGGTAGGAGGATCGCCTGACACTGGGATTTCAAGATCAGCCTGGGCAGCATAGTGAGACCTTGTTTTTACTAAATAAATAAATAATTTAATGTAAAGAAAAAAGAAGAAAGATTTTAAGCCAATAACCTAAACTTCCATCTTATGACCTTAGAGAAAGAAGAGCTAAACCTAAAAGAAGCAGAAAAAGAAAATAATAAAGATTAGAGGCTGGTCCGATGTTAGTGGGTTATCAGAACTTACTAACATTAGTGTCACTGAAGCTGGCATATAACCCCCCACTGCTAAATCTGACTGGCTTTACAATTTTGTAGATTAATGGCTGCCTAGAGGTGGGGACTGGGAGTGCTGGAGGTCATGGTTAAAGAGTATCAAGTTCTTTTTGAGGTGACTATGATGTTCTGAAATTGACTGTGATGATATATGCATCTGTTTACAGATACACATATCTGTGAACATACTTAAGTCCCCTGAATTGTACACTTGAAATGAGTGAGTTGTGCCATACGTGGGCATTGGAGGACATCCACAGTTTGGATCCCCTCCAAATCTCATGTTGAAATGTGATCTCCAACATTGCAGGTGGGGCCTGGTGGGAGGTGACTGGATCATGGGGTGGACCCCTTACAAATGGCTTAGTGGCATCCCCTTCTTGATGAGTGAGTTCTCACTTAGTGCACCTGAGATCTGGTTGGCTGAAAGAGTCTGGGTTCCCTTGTTCTCTCTCTCTCTTTTTTTCTTTGAGACGAAGTCTCGCTCTGTAGCCCAGGCTGGAGTGCAGTGGCACGATCTTGGCTCACTGCAACCTCCACCTCCTGGGTTTAAGTGATTTTCTTGCCTCAACCTCCAGAGCAGCTGGGATTACAGGTGTGCACCACTGCACCCGGCTAATTTTTTATATTTTTAGTAGAGATGAGATGGGGTTTCACCATGTTGGCCAGGCTGGTCTTGAACTCCTAACCTCAGGTAATCCGCCCACCTCGGCCTCCCAAAGTGCTAGGATTACAGGCGTGAGTCACCATGCCTGGCCTCCTTCTTCTCCTTCTGTCTTGCTCCCACTTTTGCCTGCTTCCCCTTGGCCTTCCGTCATGATTGGAAGCTTCCTGAACCCCTCACCAGAAGCAGACGCTGGTGCCATGCTTCTTGTGCAGCCTGCAGAACCATGAGCCAAACAAACCTCTTATAAGTTTCCCAGCCTCAGGTATTCCTTTACAGCAACACAGGAAGGGAACTATGTCTTCACTGATGTACTATATCTTACCTATTTTTCAATTAAGTTGTTAGAAAAGTGAACAACAAACTACCCAGAGAGAAAACACAGCTCCGCGCCAGAACTCCAGCCGTTTAAGGCACCTTCTCACAATAGGGCTGTTACTGGACAGGGGTCCTGATCCGGACCCCAAGAGAGGGTTCTTGGATCTCTCGCAAGAAAGAATTTGGGGCGAGTCCATAGGGTAAAGTGAACAAGTTTATTAAGAAAGTAAAGGAATAAAACAGTGGCTACTCCATAGGCAGAGCAGCCCCGAGGGCTGCTGGTTGCCCATTTTTATGGTTATTTCTTGATTATATGCTAAACAAGGGGTGGATTATTCATGCCTCCCTCTTTTAGACGGTACAGGGTAACTTCTGGATGTTGCCATGGCATTTGTAAATTGTTATGGCGCTGCTGGGAGTGTAGCAGTGAGGACTACCAGAGTCACTCTCATCACCATCTTGATTTTGGTGGGTTTTGGCCGACTTCTTTAACCCAGAGCACACTCTTGAAACTGCTTCTGCCTTCTAAAGCAGTAACTTCCCAACCCAATTCATTACAAACTTGTGAGACCACCTTGGAGAATCCTACAACTAAAAAGCCATGTTCTGCAAAAGGACAGTCCTGAGTTGTGCCTAATTTCATGTGGGATTTTGTTGTTTTCATGACACCAGTGCAATAAAAGGGCCCATCTCTTAATAATGTAAAAATCAGTGATGGTAATGTTCATAGCAGGGTTTCATGCTAGATAGCAATGAAATCCCCAGCACATCTGCAACTCCCTGCTTTTCTGTCCCTGGAATCTCCAGTGTTTATTTTATATGAAGGAGGAACCAACACGGAACTTCTTGAACCCGTTATGTGGTTGAAATTGGGCCTTCTCTTCTATTAGGTAGTGTGGGTCTATATCACGTTCTTGTTCCTATGCCAGAAAAGCTTGACACGTCTTATTTTCATGGCATTACCTTGTTGTTTGAACTCGGAATTTCTTTGCCCGGAAACTCAAGTGTAAGGAAATAGCAGGAAAATGTTCCAACTTTTGGTGGTGAAGCCTTCAGGTGAAAGAAATGGAGAAAAGCAAGGTGGAAGAGTACAGACAGTGGGTCCTAGGAAGGAAGCCCTTTTCTGTTTTTAGCAGAAATGTTGCTGTGCCATGTGGTGAAAGAGGAGGCCTCCGTGAGGCCCAGGGTGTGACACCTGGCAGGGAGCCCTGGTTCTTTTCTTCTCTCAAAACTCCCAACTTTTACAAATTAGTGTCTGGGCTTACAAGGCCATGGCCTTTGAGTTTCAAGAGTCTATTCAGAACTGAAAATCCAAGAATTTGATTTTTTGGTCTCTGTCTTTGGGTCTGTTCACCCAGCCATGAGTGACCAAGGGGAGGGAGGGCCACACAGCAGCTTCTGTGTGAGGATATAATTCTCTATTTCAGAAAGTTGTACCAGCATCCTGGGCTATGAATACTGGACAGTTACGGACATGTGAAAATTCTAATGGTGGTCACCTTTTCTGACCCAGAAATGACACTGTTCTCTTCCTTATGGTGTGAGCACACTGAAAAGTCCAATTTACAGTTTGTCACTGTATTAGTCCATTCTCAAGCTGCTAGAAAGAACTGCCCAAGACTGAGCAATTTATAAAGGAAAGAGGTTCAACTGACTCTCAGTTCTGCAGGGCTGGGGAAGCTTCAGGAAACTTACAATCATGATGGAAGGGGAAACAAACACGTTTTTCTTCACATGGTGGCAGGAAGGAGGAGTGCTGAGCAGAGGGGGAAACATCCCGTATAAAATCATCTGATCTTGTGAGAACTCACGCATTACCATGAGAACAGCAGCGTGGCGGTAACTGCCCGTGTGGTTCAGTTGCTTCCACCTGGTCCCACCCCTGACACGTGGGATTATTGTAATTCAAGGTGAGATTTGGGTGGGGAGACAGCCAAGCCATACCAATCACATATCAACTTCTGAGGAAGAACGGCAGGAAGAGGAGGCACAGGATGATGGTGAGACATATTTTTGGTCCAATTTGGAGATATAACAAGTGTATCTAGTGAAGAAGAGGAGGAGGAGGGGGAGATGGAAGCAGGGAAAAGAAGGAGGAGGAGGAGAGAGATGATGGTCACTGGTGTGGGGGGAGGTGCCATATCCCTTGTGAGGAATGACACCAGGGCCTTGCTGATGGCAGGGAACATGGGACCCTGGCCATGAACACTTCCCTGGAGGAGCTGGGCATGTGTGCTACATGGAGGGTGAGGTTGGGTGGCTTCAATCCCAGGGAGACACAACCTCAGCCTGCATTTATACACTCACACTTCTCGGGCTTCTCAGAGGAGCCACCTCTACTCGCCAACATCCTCATGCCCTAAAAGGCTCAGCTAGACCTTTCCAGGGTCCAGGTGAACACCCAGCATTGATGGCAGGACTGGCAGCGTGGGTCAGGGGGTGCAACAGTGAGCAGTGCCTCCTGCACCCCCCCATCTGGAAATGTGAGGGGACACGTTCAGTCATCACACTGTGGGCTACAGTTGAGAAGCGTCCCATGAATCAGTGCTGAGGGCAGACGGTGGTAGTGCGCACGTGCACAAGCTCCTTCCTACGCAGAGTGCCATTTGGAAAACTTCCTCTGTGGAAAGAAATGCGGAGAGCGTGGATGGAGCCCGCGGCATATGGACATCATGTACCCCAGCTTCCCAGTGTTCCCGGTTGTGGGATGAAACCAGCAGTGCCCGACTCACAAGCAGAAGGCGGAGGTCAAAAGGGGCTGCAAATGGTCTCACACTTTGAAAGGTGGCGAGCACTCACTTCGAATCCTGAGTGAAATGGATGTCCTGCAATTCGGTAAAATGACCAAGTGACTTCTGCAGGGGGACACGAGGGGGTGACGAGTGGTGCTCCTCCTGCCTCCGGACCCGGGCTGCCTCCCCTTCTTGTGAGCGTGGCTGAGGTGAGTGACTTGTAATTCCTCTGTGCCTCAGTTTCCTCTCCCGTGTGTTATGATAGTATTTCCTCCTACAAGGTGAGACTCCCTAGGAAGTTACTGCTTCCCTATTGCACCCCCCAGAAATGGAACTCACCACTTTATTACCACTCAGGAAGCTGGTACAGCCTAGAGATAAGAGTGTGTGTTGGGGGGAGGGGAGCAGGGCCTTCGTTTCCTCATCTATGAAAGGGGATGGCTAATAGCCCTTCTCTCACCAGTGAGCTGGGAACCAGTGAGCTGAAACATGAAAAGTGGCTCCAAGATATTACCTGATGCTCTGGGGCCTCGAGGAAATCCAAAGCCACAGGCTGTAGCAGGCAGCAGAGATTTCATTCTAGATTTCTAGGAGACAAGAGAATGTGGTTAAGTCACATGCCACGAGACAGTCTCCTCATTAGCTGTGTCTGTCCTCTCCTTGACATTTCCCTTAAGCTGCCATCCGTGGGAACCTCCCCTCCACCATGTTTGCCTGTCTTGAATATTACTGTTACTATTATGGAAATTTTACTTCGGGATAATAGTGGAAAGTCTTAGCAACAGCATTTTAATAGGAGGCAGGGCTTGTTTAAAAGCAATCTAGCAGCACTTTTATTATTATTATTATTATTATTATTATTATTATTATTTTCACTCTGCAACCTCCATCTCCTGGGTTCAAGTGATTCTCCTGCCTCAGCCTCCCGAGTAGCTGGGACTACAGGTGCCGCCACCAGTTTTGTATTTTGAGTAGAGACGTGGTGCTGCCATGTTGGCCCAGTTGGCCTCAAACTCCTGAGCTCAAGTGATCCGCCTGCCTCAGCCTCCCAAAGTGCTGGGATTACAGGCATGAGCCACCGCGCCCGGCCAGGCAGCACTTAGGAACACACGAAACCCGCCTGCAGCAATTCTGGCCACCTGCTCACGGGCCGTGGGGGTTATGTCCCCCTCAACTGTGTGCTTCATTGCAGTACAGTCTGGAGGAGAGGGGGACGCCATGTGAGAGGTGCCTGAGGCAGAGCAGTCTGCGGTACTTACAGGCAACAAGCTGGGTATACTGCCAGCAAGGAAGGTGGTCTCATAGCAGTTCCGAGTGAAAAGGTAGAAAACAAATGTGGTCTACAGCCTGCCACTGTAAGTGAGGGTGGGGGCCAGCAGCACAGGCAGAAATGCAGATTCTGCCTCCATCTCCTGAATCTGAATCTGTGAACAGGATGCCCAGGTGGGCAAGCTGAAGATGGGGAAGTGCCGTCTGCGGCACACAAAGCAGTGGCATTCTGCCTACGGCCACACATCAGTACGTTAAGTGTTTGCCTTTGTGGGAATGGTAGTGGGAGAGAACAGGGGACAATGTTAATGAAGTTAAAACTCAGGCAAGAGCACACAGAGGCAGCACATGTTTTCGCACGGTGAGCAAGGTTCCTGCAGGCACCTTCTACAAGAAGGATTGCTGAAGATATGGACAAGTTCACCAACAGCCCTTGTCTCCTCCTCCTTCCCAGGTCTCCAGCCCCAAAGGGAACCTGTGATCCAAGAACAAGCCTGGGTCCAGGGTACCAGCCCTTTCAGCTGCAGCCGGGCTTGCTGTTCCTGCCTTGAATAAGAGTCCTTCACTGTGCGTTTGCTGCAGCTACTCATTAAGGCAAAGCACTTGCACATGAAGTCCTGTGGAAAACAGGGAGGGGCATTTCAGACATAACATTTGCTAGATGCAAACATAAGAAGAGAAGACTTTGTCATCAAACACTGATTCCCAGTCAAAGCAAAATTCCAGAGATTGTGAAGGGCAAAATAGATTAGTATTAAGTTGAAAATAATTTTGGGTTCTGTATCTCAGGACTCTGCCATTTGCTTACAGTATGTCTGTTGCCTTATATAGTTACTTCAAAGCACTCGATGGTGAGTTAAGAAGGAACAATTAGTAACAGAAGCATGGTTTTAAAAAAACGTCTTGGGGAGTGAGGGTGGAGGTGGGGAGATGGGATAATCCCAGGCCACTTCAGTAGTTCCCAGAATATCCACATGAACTCCTCATTTATGGAGCTGAAAATGTCCATTGCAAGATGCTGGCTTTTTGGCATCCTTTTCCTTTCTCTCTCTTTTATTTTCTTTTCTTTTTTTTGAACTCTCCAGCTCAGAGTCAGGAAAACGCTGGCATGATAATATGCTACCATTGGCAGTTGTCCTTCCAAGATGGTTTATGCAGGAAACATCACTAAAGCAACTCTGCAAACCCGAGGCCTACATCTGCCCTGCCACCCTTCAGCTGTGGGGCCAGTAATAAAATGCCGTGACAGCGATGGGCGAGACAGGGTCATTGTAAACAGGAGAGAAGCAGCAACCTTTTAGGAAGGAAACAGACAGTTGAGGCATTGAGTAGCATTGAGCCTGGGCAAAGGCACTCAGATCGCTGTTGGCAGCAGAGAGGAGGTGGCTGGGGGCTACTGCCCACTGACGAGGAGAAAACCTTTTCCGGAAACTCATGAGGTCCTCAGTGTCACTGAGTATTACTATTACTGCTCTACAGATAGATTACAAATGACTGGTGGTTTATATAACCCAAGAGCACTAATTTCTCCAAACTCATTGCTTGGGTGTAGTAAAAAGTCTCCAAAATATCCAAATGTGTACATATATATTTGTGATTATCTTATCCTGTTCATGCTGCTATAACTAAATACCTTAGACCGGGTAATTTATAAATATTAGGAATTGATTTTTCGATTCTGGAGGCTGGGAAGTCCAAGATCAAAGCACTAGAAATCCAGTGTCTGGTAAGGGCTGCTCTTGGCTTCCAAGATGGTGCCTCTAGTGCATCCTCACACCATGGGAGGGCGAAAGGGCATGGAGGGCGAAAGGGCATGGAGGGCGAAAGGGCATGGAGGGCGAAAGGGCATGGATGCTGCTGTGTCCTCATATGGTGGGAGAGAGAGAAGGGCAAAGAGGAACTAGGGCTCTCCAAGTTTTTTGTAAGATCATTAATCCATTCTTCAGAGTGGGGCCCTCATGACTTAATTACTTTCCCAAAAGTTCCACTTCTTAATACTATCACACTGGGTATTAAGTTCCAACATGAATTTTTGAGACATGAACATTTAAACCGCAGCAGTGATCCTTGGAATTCTGTACTTGTTACCGTTAATCTATAAAATGCACATGGCATCTCTCCTGTTTATCTTGTGGTGTTTCTAGAAGGATCAAAAGAAGTAAAAGGGGTGTGCAGATACAAAGTCTACCACGAGAAACAAGCATAAGTTATTTGTGCCAATAAAAGACACATTTGATGCTGTAGTGATTCCTCTCACCCGAAACCCTTAGAGGGCAGGCCACCTTCCTCCTGATGGATTCATTCCCAGCTGTTCTAATGCTCCTCCCTCTCTCTTCTGTCCAGAACCTTCGATTACCCTGCACAAGTACAGTGAACCCTTCTAGGAGACAGGGGTTTCCAAATGCTAGCCCCAGAGCCTCTGCACTGAAGGCAACGTTTTCATGGTCCTTGGCAAAACATTAAAAAGCTCAGCATTACTGATCGTTAGAGAAATGCAAATCAAAACCACAACGAGATACCATCTAACAACAGTCAGAATGGCTATGATTAAAAGGTCAAAAAATAACAGAAGAAGGCAAGGTTGTGGAGAAAAAGGAACACTTATACTCTGTTGTTGGGGTGTAAATTAGTTCAGCCATTGTGGAAGACACTGTGGTGATTACTCAAAGACCCAGAGACAGAAATACCATTTGACCCAGCAATCCCATTACTGAAGGAATATAAATCATTCCATTATAAAGATACATGCATGTGTCATGTTCTTTGAGCACTAGTCACAATAGAAAAGACATGGAATCAACCGAATGCCCATCAATGATAGAGTAGATAAAGAAAATGTGGTACCTATACACCCTGGAATACTATGCAGCCATAAAAAAGAATGAGATCATGTCCTTTGCAGGAACTCAGATGGAGCTGGAGGCCATTATTCTTAGCAAACTAACACAGGAACTGAAAACCAAATACTGCACGTTCTCACTTATAAGTGGGAGCTAAATGATGAGAACACATGGACACATAGAGGAGAACAACACACACTAGGCCTTTTCAAAGGGTGGAGGGTGAGAGGAGGGAGAGGATCAGGAACAATAACTAATAGGTACTAGGCTTAATACCTGAGTGATGAAATAATCTGTACAACAAACCCCCAAGACACATGTTTACCTATGTAACAAACCTGTACCCCTGAACTTAAAGTAAAAGTTAAAAATAAAATAAAATAAAAATAAAGGCAATGATGTGCATTTTCCCCACCAAGCCAAATGTACTCAATTGAAAAAATTGTCATTGATTCTGAGATTGTTTTTCTTTTTTTTGTGTTAAAATATCATTTTAACATGATTTGGTGTGAAAATGATAGGGCCTACAGATGCTGGGTTTCTTTCTTTCTTTCTTTTTTTTCTTAATGTGTTTACTTGGAAAAATTACAAGCTGGTCACCTTATATAGGTCCCCCAGTTCTTTTATTTTAAAATTTTGATTGGCCTGTGAAATTTCACAGCCTGGAAATCACTGCTGAATGTTCCATGGCTTACTTTCCTAAGGCCTGAGGCATGCCTTCAGGAAACAATGACAAACACACACTAGAAGCTTTATCCAAGAGCCTGATGAAGAAGAACATGGGCTGGGTGTCTCTGACTTAGGAATGCGCCTCTCCAGAACTTCGGCAAGGGCATCTGTAGCTGGCGCCAGCAAGAGCGACAGAGCTCCATGGGCAGCCACCCCACCAAAGCTTGGGGGGCGCCTGCTGTGTCCTGCTGCTCTGGGGCACAGTCTTTCCCTGAATCCTTAGTTAAAACTAACAGAAGGTAACTTTTGAATGGCCACTAGGGGTGATTCGAGCCACACTTTGTTCAACAGGTGTAGTGCCCATTAATGAGGGCTTGGTGGGAGGGCTCAAGGCACCTATGGTAATTTATAGAGTTGTTTCTGAGGAAAAATGCATTCTGAGTATGAGGTCGCCAAATTAAAATTAAAGTCTTAAAGTGTTTCATACATTCTTGGATGGGCTGGAACCCATCCAAGAGGTTCAGCTGAATCCAGTAACAACAATTACACTTCCACAGTGGGTCTTGTGCATTACAGTCCTGGTGATCCCCATGGAAGAGGGTTGAAAGAGCTGGGTTCTAGAACTTCCAGGTCCTTTGTGTAGCCACCAGCCTCGTGTGGCCATCAAGCACTTGAAATGTGGCTGGTCCAAGTGGTGATGGGCCCTGAGTGTAAAATACACACTGGCTTTCAAATATGTACAAAAAAAGAAAAAAGAATGTAAAATATTGATTACATTTTGAAATATTTAGGGTATATTGTGTTTATAAATATGGTATTAATTTCACTTATTTTTATTTTTAAGATGTGGCTAGAAAATGTTAAGTTAAATATGTGACTTACATCTGTGGCTTGCATTGTTTCTACTGGACAGCACTCCGTGAGACCACATATAGGAAAACTATAGCCCCCAGGCGAAATCTAGCTGATCTGGGCATATTGTAAATAAAGTTTTATCAGAACACAGCACACCAGTTTGCTTACATTTTGTCTCTGGCTGCTTTTGAACTACAGCAGCAGAGCTGAGGAGTTGTCACAGAGACTGTATGGCCCACAAAGCCTAAAATATCCACCATCTGACTTTTTATTGAAAAAGTTTGTCCACATTTGGTCTAGACTATCAAGGTTCAAATCCTGGTTTCCCACTTAAGCAAGGGCCTTTCTCTGTATGTGCCTCCACTCCTCATATGTTAAATGGGGATAATGATAAAGCAGACTTTCTCCCAGGGGTTCTCGTGACGAATGAATGAAAGAGTACATATCAGCCATGGAGTAAATGTTCATGAAATGCATCATCATCATCATATCATCATCATCATCATCATTATCTCATCATCAAATCTCATTGTCATCATCATATCATCATCATCGTCATCGTTGTCATCATCTCATCATCAAATCTCATCATCATATCATCATCATTATCTCATCATCAAATCTCATTGTCATCATATCATCATCATCGTCATCGTTGTCATCTCACATCAAATATCATCATCATATCATCATCATCATCTCATCATCAAATCTCATTGTCATCATCATATCATCATCATCGTCATCGTTGTCATCATCTCACATCAAATCATCATATCATCATCATCTCATCATCAAATCTCATTGTCATCATCATATCATCATCGTCATTGTTGTCATCATCTCATCATCAAATCTCATCATCATATCATCATCATCATTATCTCATCATCAAATCTCATTGTCATCATATCATCATCATCATCATCGTCATCATCTCATCATCAAATCATCTTCATCATCATCTTATCATCAAATCTCATTGTCATCATCATATCATTGTCATCGTTGTCATCTCACATCAAATCTCATCATCATATCATCATCATCATTATCTCATCATCAGATCTCATTGTCATCATCATATCATCATCATCGTCATCATTGTCATCATCTCACATCAAATCTCATCATCATATCATCATCATCATCATTATCTCATCATCAGATCTCATTGTCACCATCATATCATCATCATCGTCATCGTTGTCATCATCTCATCATCAAATCTCATCATATCATCATCATCATTATCTCATCATCAGATCTCATTGTCATCATATCATCATCATCGTCATCGTTGTCATCATCTCATCATCAAATCTCACTGTCATCATCATATCATCATCGTCATCGTTGTCATCATCTCATCATCAAATCTCATCATCATATCATCATCATCATTATCTCATCATCAGATCTCATTGTCATCATATCATCATCATCGTCATCGTTGTCATCATCTCATCATCAAATCTCATCATCATATCATCTTCATCATCATCATCTTATCATCTCATCATCATCATCGTCATAATCATCATCATCATCATTATCATCATCATCATTACCATCATCACTGACTCAGAGTATATGACTGGGCTCAGAGAGATATCTGTGATCTCTGGCCACAGTCACGTGGTTAGTAGGCAAAGAAAGTGGTTTCAAATTATTGTGTTCTATCTCATATTTTGTTACTTCATCCTAAAGCCCTTTTAAAACAAAACCAAACAAAACAAAATGCCTTGAAAGAAAAAGACTGTCCAATGCTGGAAGAGTGATGCATGTTCGGCATGCCACCTCTCTGCTTTCCCAGATGTGGCCTCAGCATCATTCTCAACAGACTTCTCCAGGCAGTACACACAACTGGACTTGGCACTTGAGTTGAAACTTCTTTGTTATTTCTGGTCCGAAGAAATGGACTTCAAGGTCAGTTGGATAAATAAATTCCAATGTAAATAGCTCTTAGCATATAAAATGTAAATATTAATATATTATGCTTTGGGGTCCCTAAGAGTTATGGAGATTTCTTTGTAGGTATTAAAAAATTCTTGGGCACATTATATGAATAGCAATACTTAGCATTTGTAGTCCTTTGTAATTAATAAAATGTATTCAGTTATATAATTCTCCTTGAGTCCTACCATATTCATAGAAGATTAACTGAGCAGATATCGTTATTCCATTTTCATAGATGGGAAAATGGAAGGCCAGAGAATTGATGACTGTTTGCTATTAGGAGGCTGTGGTCTGTGGCTCCAGAGTTCTTGTATCAATGATCATGTTCCTTCAGAGCCAGAGCCCTCAGATGAAATCTTTAGAGGTTTACTGGTATGAATTTTTGAAGCAAGCTGAGTATTTATGTACAAATTCAGCTGTAGGAGTCTTTGGTCTCAAAAATGTTTACTATCTTTCATTTTTCTTCACATATGTAGCCTTCTGACCTGTCTTTTTTTCTTCCCAAACCTTGATAAAGATAAGGTGTTAGCTACTGCTGCCAGACAAACCGCTCAAAAACTTAGTGGCATGAAGCAACAGCAGCCATTTGTGATCTCTTACCTTTCGTGATCTCTTACTATTTGTGATCACCTCTTACCATTTTGCAGGTTGGCAGGGCTCTGCTGGGTGTTTCTTCTGCTCCAGATGGTGTCAGTTAGGGTTGTCTTCTGGAGGCCTGACCAGTGGTAGTGTCCAGGATGGCTCACCTACATGGTTGACAACTGGGCAGGCTGTTGGCTGGGAGCTCAACTGGAATTGTAGAATGAAGAGCTCCAGTTCTTTCCAGGTAGCGTAAGTAGCTCAGCCTTCTCACAGTGTGATGGCTGGGCTCTAAGAGGTTGTGTTCCAAGTAGGTGGGAGTAGAGACTGTGGTTCTTAAGGTCCAGTTTCAGAAGTTATCCAGCATCACTGCTACATTCTGTTGGTCAAAGCAAATTTCAGGCCAGCCCTGATTCAAGAGGAGGTGGAACTGACTTCACCTCTCAACGGGAGAAGTGACAAAGACTTTGCAGCTGTTTTCAATTCACAACATATGGATGCAGAGCAATATGTCTCTGGTATAAGAAAACAACAGAGCAAATACAATCATAAACAGCAACTGATACTCAGCCTTTGGTATCAGAGAGCCAGAGGAAGGGGAGGGCCTGCCCAGGCATTTGTTGCCAGGTGGGAATGGAAGCCCACCATCTCCAGACGACCTTCCAGTTTCCAAAAGAAGGCTGAAGTATAAATTTCCATGTGAAATCTGCTTTTCCCAGTGTAAGCCCAACCTTTAAAATCATATTGCATGGGACAAACTGACCCGTGAGCTTCTAGATTTCAACACCCGCTTCATACTATTCCTGGGATGGCTCATCTTTTATGTGAAACACCTGTTGGCAAGATAGTCATGGGCAACTCATTCATCAGAGAACGGCACTGCTTCATGGTTGGTAAGAGAGGGAGGAAAGAAGAACAAGTTAATTATCATGGGGCTGGGGAGTCGCCAGGGGAAAAGGCATTTCTGTCATTTATTTACTAGTATTTACTCGAAGGGTAATAAATCAAAGTCACTGGTCCGCCAGGAGCAGCGGGAGTGGCGGCAGCTGTGCCAGTCAGAACGCTCTTTCTTAGGTGATGTGCACCTGGGGAGGGCAGCCTTCCAATGATCTCATGCGGTTCTTATCAGATTCCAGAGAAGAGAAAACAAAAGGAGGGGAGGACAGCCACGGTCGCCTGAGAGATACACGGCTATCTGGAACCAGATGGAAGGAACAGGGCAGGTGAGGGAAGCCTCTGCAGGAGGAGCCCCCAGAATCAGCCCACCTGAGGGCTGATCCATCCACCTGGGCAGGAGGCTGTTCCACCCCTGCCCAGCCCAACTCCTGAGGCCAAGGCCTTTTCTCACCGTGGGAACAAAACAGCATTCAGTTCAGCAATGGTTAAAAAAAAAAAAAAAAAAAAAAAAAAAAAAAAAAATCCTTCCTGTGGTGTAATGAAGAGATACGTGGCAGAGCTCCAGAAACAGACCTTGGCTGTGGTGGGTGATGGAGCGAGCGTGTTGAAGTCTGCACCTCGGCCCCGCTGCACACACCCAGCGATTCCCCTAGTGTGAGGCCCCGGGTGACTGCTGCCTTCTGATGGGAGCCTCAAGGGGTCAAAAGCCATCCTGGGAACCACACCCCTCCAAGGCTCTGCTCAGGACACTCCGGGGGGTCATTAGGAGCCGGGGCCTCCCCTTGCCTGCCATGCCCCCTTCCTCAGAGTATCTGTGTGTGCCTGCGCCAGGGACAGGTGTTGAGTTTGCTTGTTCCTTCATTCAGCAAATGCTTCTTGAGCGCCTTAAGAAACCAGGTCTTTCCCAGGCTCGGGGCACACAGCACTGCTTTGGAGATGTGCTTGGGCTCTCCTCGCAGGACTTTAGACCTCAAAGTTGAGGCGGACGGGCGGTAGGTCAGGGAGACACCCAGCTCCTCTGTGACTGCTGGGGAAGTGACAGACAGGCCTTTCCATCTCAGGGTCCTCAAATTTCCAAATGCCAAAAAGAGTTAAATTTTAGGAACACATTTTTTTCTCATCTTCACTCCCAGGTAAAAGAGGCAGCCCGGGAGACACAGTTTCGGTAATGAAAATGGTATTTTCCAAATAATTCTGATGGTTCATGAGGACTGCTGGTTAGGGTATTGGAAATTAGGACTCCATAGCACATTCCATGTGGGGTAAAATACACATGGGATGAACATTAGAAACATGGAAATACGAAGGCGTGGGAATTGTAACTCTAGGGATACAATGCTTATTTCTGAGATGTGTGTAGCAGTAAAAAGGAGGATATTCATTGCTGGATGGGAAAATGCATTTATTTTGCATATGAGCATTAGTAGAAGTAATTAACAACTAATAATGGCTAACATTTTCGAGTTCTTACTCTGTGTCAGACAGTATCTTTTTTTTGAACCGGAGTCTTGCTCTGTTGCCCAGGCTGGAGTGCAGTGGTGCGATCTTAGCTCACCGCAACGTCTGCCTCCCGGGTTCAAGTGATTCTCCCACCTCAGCCTCCCCAGTAACTGGGATTACAGGTGCCCGCCACCATGCCCGGCTAATTTTTTGTATTTTTAGTAGAGACAGGGTTTCACCGTGTTAGCCAGGATGGTTTTGATCTCCTGACCTCATGATCTGCCTAACTTTGCACATATTATCTCACTTAATTTCTTCCAATAATCATCTGAAATGGGCACCCTTATAGATCCCACAGGCGACACTTGCAGGCAAAGCCTCCCGGTTCCAAAGTGTCAGAAGCTGCCTCTGGGACGATTGCTTCCTGCGTGCTCTAGGTTGAATGTGTGGGAACAGATGCTAAGTGACAGCTCCTCATGATGAAAAGCCTTGACGCAGAAAAGCCTCCTGTGAGCCCCATGTTACCACCTGTTGACTGGGTGGCCCTGACGAGTCGCTTCCTGGCTCTGCTGCCCAGATTCCCTTCACTGGTTCACTCTGCCTCCCTCCTGCTTGGAGGAAAGCCACGGGCCAGCGGCAAGTACTGAGCACTTCTAGAGGAGACAAAGATGCGTGCAGTAAGGCTGTCTGTGGCCCTGAGAGCGTGTCTCGAGGGAGGACACAGAGCAGGGAGCACAGGACCGCAGCTCTGTGTGACAGCAGATGACAGCAGAGCATGCACAGCGACGCACCAGAGACCAGGAGTGAGCTGGCTGCATCTGGAGGGAGGACCATGGGAGGGCTGCAGGTCAGGTCCAAGCTGAAGACTCCCTGAGCCCAGACGGGCGCGGCTGGACGTGGAGGGGCAGGTGCAGCTGGGCGTGGAGGGGCAGGTGCGGCTGGACGTGGAGGGGCAGGTGCGGCCGCACGCCAGCGAGTGTGTGGTCACTCCCAGCACAAGTCCCGAGGCCGGAGGCCTTGAATGTGAGGTGAGGACTGTGGCCTGAGTGGCTGTCAGTGATGAGCTGGTGGCAACAGGATGGGACGTACAGGAGCCATGCTGTCCACCTTCCCATGTGTAATTAAGGTTAACGCCGGTGGCACAGGAGGGGCGGCAGCCATGGAAAGGGGTGGGAGGAATGGAAAGGGCGGAAAGTGGAGGCAGGTGCCCTTCTGAGTTTGTTTCCAACTGGCCTCATCTAAATCCACCTCTAGGTGGGTTTGTATTTTTAGTAGAGACGGGGTTTCACTCTGTTAGCCAGGCTGGTCTTGAACTCCTGACCTCGTGATCTGCCCACCTCAGCCTCCCAAAGTGCTGGGATTACAGGTGTGAACCATTGCACCCGGCCGTGGCCACATCTTTTAACGTATATCGCATAACACAATCATTTTCCTGCATCTTTGTCTGAGTTCTCTCTACCCTACCCCATTAGCCTATATCAATGCAATTTAAATTACCCTCTCCGGTCCATTCCATTTTAGCACAATAAAAGCTAAAGGAACTTAATGGCCAGCAATTGAGGGGTCTGGTGAAATTTTCATCTGGAAAAAGATGTAGAAGATAAAGCTTTTGATCAGCTTTGAGAGCATTCTTGCCTGCAGGCTGACCACAGTGGTCTGGACTTCCTCTGTGTTTACGGAAGGAGCGCTCCTGTCCTGGTCTTTCACCGCAAAGCCACAGCCACATCCGCAAGGCCTCCACTTTTAGTGCCTGCAACTGAAGGGCTCAAAACGTTACATTTGTTCCCCGTAGCCCTCCCCTCATTTTAGTTTAGTTTTTTTTTTTTTTTACATTCCCCTCCCCATAGGGAAACCCTTGGCTATTTTTGCCTAGATAAATGGTTCATCATCTATTGCAGTTGACTTCCTTTTATGATCAATTAGTTTAAGGTTGTCAGTGCTGCTTCAAAGCTGCTACATATCTTTCACACTCCTCTACCCTGTAATTTATAAGCACTATGGGTTTCAAAAAAAGAAGAAAGAAAGAGAGAGAGAGAAAAAAAGAAACCCTACAGTACTTTTATTAGCTGCTGAAATGCATTAGGGCGCATACACTTTGAACTGCACAGGGGAAGATAACCGTGCCTGTAATTGGAATAACTCACATCCGTCCCCTCTCGGCTCCCTTTAATAACCTCTGCATTGTTTTATCCCCAGGATTTATTGATGACCTGCAATGGCCCTCCCCTGGGCCCCCGCCCACTGGGGTGTTTGCGGGGGAAAGGGCAATGCACGTGGCCCTCTCCCTGACCTGCGCCTCTCCATAAATCAGAGCCTGCCTTCGCCATGATGGGGAGCCAGATGGCAGCTGTTGTTGGAGGAGCTCAACAGGAATCCAGGCCTGTGATCTTTCCTGTTGCTAACAGGCCTGATTTTTTATGGCTGTCAGCATGCTTGGAACGGCCAAGGCAGGCACGAAGGGAGGCCGGGAGGGCAGGGCCCGGTGGCCCTGGATCTGCGCTTTCTTCTCCCAAGGGGGCCAGCCACAGAGGTCTCTCCCTCTTCCTCCCTAGCTGGGGGACTTGGCCTTATATTCTGTTTCTGAAGAAGTTTCCTAGGGTGTGCGAGTGACGAAGCTAAATGTAACCAAACACCTTCTAGAAAGGAAAATGGCGGCCAGCTTCCCTTTGCCGATGGTTCATGGACCCTTAGCGTCATGGTCCTATCTGAAAGACGACAGCTGCCCCTTTCCACTGGAGTGATGTCTAAAACAGTCTGGTCCTAAATACCTTTGATGCTGAAGTGAAAACCATTTCTTAAAACTACTCGGTGAGTCAGCTGGGCATGGTGGCTCACGCCTGTAATCCCAGCACTTTGGGAGGCTGAGGTGGGTGGACCATGAAGTCAGGAGATCAAGACCATCCTGGCCAACATGGTGAAACCCCATTTCTACTAAAGTACAAAAAATTAGCTGGGCGTGGTGGCGCATGCCTGTAGTCCCAGCTACTAGGGAGGCTGAGGCAGGGGAATCGCTTGAACTCGGGAGGCGGAGATTGCAGAGAGCGGAGATTTCATCACCGCACACCAGCCTGGGTGACAGAGCAAGACTGTCTCAAAAAACAAACACACACAAACTACTTGGTGGGTCCAATGTTTGGCTGTTTTGCTTTCTCAGAGTGTATGGGCAGAAACTGCAAGGAAGATGAGAAGGTAGGACGTAAGGGGAAAGGATGAAAGGCAAAGAGCTTTCCAGACACAGAGAGAAACGCCAACCAGTTCTGAGGTGCCTACCTGGGGGTATTCACTGCAGAGATCAGTTCTTGAGGTGCAGCAGTGCCACGGTGGGTGCATGGGGCTGGGTACCAGTGGGCGCAACGAGATGATGGTCAGTCCCTGTGTGGTCCGCAGTGTACCTCCAACAGGCTCGGCCTCCAGCAGCAGAGCCAGCCACAGGGCAGGGCTGTGTGGCCAGCACCATACAGCCTGCAGAAGTCTGGAGGAGACAGGCATAGAATCCCAGAAGCAGCCCAGCGCTTTTATAGGGCAGAGAGCAAGTCTATTTATGAGGGCTTGAAGCCAGTCTCAGACTCTAGGGATGCTAAGCTTAACACAGAAGGCAGACATACCCAAGATACCACATCCAGAATATTCCAGGGGACAATCCAGGTTCTTAGAGCCATTAGGTGCTGGCTGGAAAAAAGTCATTCAGATGTTTCCCAGGAAGGGTGGATGCGCACCTCTCTGCAGTCCAGTCGACAGGAGCAATGGGAGCAGAGGCTGCAGTGATGTGAATGTGGCTGGAAGGGGCCACAAGCCAAGGAGTGCAGCAACCTCTAGAGCTGGGAAACAAGGATGTGGGTTCTCCCTGGAGCCTCCAGGATGCGTGCAGTCCTGCAGGCACCTTGATGCTAGCCTACCACGGCCCATGTTGGACTCCTAACTTCCAGATCTATAAGAAATAACTTTGTGTTGCTTTAAGCCTCTAAGTTTTTGGTACCTGTTACAGTAGTCGGCCTCTGTATTTGCGGGCTCTGCCTCCACTCATTCAACCAACCATGGATAGGAAATATATAAAAGAAAACAATAAAAAATAACAGTACAACAATAAAAATAATAGAAATTAAAAAGAATACAGTACAGCAACTATTTACCTAGCGTTTACATTGTCTTCGGTATTGTAAGTCATCTGGAGATGATTTAAAGCATTGGGAGGATGTGTGTGGGTTATGTGCAAACACAACCCCAGTTTACATCAGCAACCTGCACACCCTTGGAGGTCCTGGCACTGATCTCCCACAGATTCCAAGGGACATAACATCTTCACGCAATGGCTTTTCCCTGTGTTAATTTCACTTTTTTAAAGAAACATTTTTCCCCTCGTACAAACTCTCAGTCTCCCTGTGACTGAACATCGCCAATGATGTTCTGAATAACTCAGGTGAAAAGTGAAGGATTGAGGTGGCATTCGTTGTTTGAGAACAGATCTAATAGCCAGAACAAGTAAGTCTTGCATAGGAGAGCCAAGCTGGGAGCCAGCGAGGAATGATAAGGGGGCAGGGACTCGAAGTAGGTGATCCACTTTCCCTTTGGGGGTAATTTCACTGGCACGGGTGCCTTGTACAGGGCCTTCCAGCCATCTTGGTCTTATAGGTCTGCACCAGTGTTTGAGAGAGAAATGACTGAATTTTTTTTTTCTAACTGATAAATCCAATTTAAGGAAGCAAATAAGCACACACAAGTACAGGCATGCAAAAGCCCCACATATGATTTGATCCCTGCTGATGTCATTTCATACCTGAAGTGTTGAGCTTGGCTTTCACACAAGCTGTTGCACAGGAACGCAGCCGGTGACAGTGGGTTAAACATGGGTGTGGGGTCTGAGAACTGGGGTGAATCAATGGCCTCTCTTCTTATTAGCTAGGTGACCTTGAGTAGTTCATGACTCTCTCAATCTCCATTTCCACGATGTGGTCCCACCTTGTAGCATTGCTGAAAACATTAAATGCCACTGATGCCCACTGTGCCCGTATCACAGTGCTGGGCACATAGGCACACAGGCATGCTGCACGACCGTGAGTTTATGTTAATAATTATTTGTTATGTTAATAACATTATGATGATGATTATATTTTATTATTATATAATATATATGAATATTATATTGTTATATTATTATAACATAATAATATTATGTTAATAATATTTGGCAGAACTAAATGCACGGCTTAATTATTCTTTTAACTCAGGTCATAATCTAACCCACAGATGATGAAGGTGGTAATGATGAAAACAGTCAGCATTTATTAATCACCTGTCACGTGCCTGCCAGACACTCTTTCAAACCCTTTACATATGGAGTAATGAGAGCCGAGGGTGTTTGAGTAGCTTGCTGGGTCACCTTGCTAGGCAGTGGCAGCACTTGGATTCGATCCCAAGTGGTCTGAACCCGGAGCCTGGCTGGCCTCTTGGTCATGCTACCATTCCCGGGAGACCTGTCCCATGGCCTGACTAGGCACAGAAGGGCCGGCAGATCCACTTCTGCTTCTGATTTCCTTATGATCAGTGAGGCGCCCTGGACATTCTCCTTAGGATTAAATGACACTGACTAATATCTTGGAGATACCAGCCAAGAAAATCTTGGCTTTCGATGGAATCTGGGAGGAGAGGTGGAGGAGGCAAGTTGATTCTTTAGCCGGGTGAGTTCTGGGCATTTCTCCAGCATCGTGGTTGGGGCAATCCCTGAGACTTCTAGTGATTGCTTAGAACGATTCACCTTGGCACCGTCTTCCGGACACAGGGTGAGTACCAGGGTGCTCACCTTTACTGAGTAAGTCATTGCCATGATTGGAACAGGAACTACCGTGCTTTCCAGGATGTGAGAAAATGTGGACGCTGAGCTCAGAGCAAGCCACCTTACAGAAGAGGGTGACAATTTGGGGAGCTGACATTTGAAAAAGTACAGGACAAGTAGGAATTAGGGAAAATAGGTAATACCGAATATCCTGGACATCAGAGAACAAAGTTATCACGAACACCCAGGAAAGACTAAATCCTGGAAGAGGTTAAAAATCCACTTCCAAAAACTAGCAAGAGAAATGAACACCATGATTAAAATTCCAGATCTGTGATGAGACCGGAAGCGGCAAGACTCAAGGATGAAGTGGGTAGCTGGGCTCAGTAAGCTCACATCGCCTTCCCAGCTCAGGTTCTCTGATTCCCTCAGCACTTCACATCACATAAGCTGTTAGGATTTCCCTTGCTCCATATAGCAGCTGCTCCATTTAACCCGAAGGAAAAATATTTCAGAACAGTTTCCAAACCAATTGCATCCTTCCTCCCCCCCAGTCCTATTGTTTGAGGAATTATTTCATTTCTCGTATTCAACCAACTCCTCTCTGCCTCTTTTTCTCTTATCTCCCTTCCTTTTCCTACTCCCTCCTTCCTCCTCTCCTTCTTCCTCTTCCTCCCTCTTCCTGCTTTCCTTCTACATTCTCTGCTTAAACTTCTGACTACTAGAATAATTTAATTTCCAATAGGATAGAAAGAAAATGACCTGGCTTAGGAGATTTCCATGCCGTCTGAGGTCACCTTCACACTGCATAGTTGGCAGTGCCCAGGGAACTGAAGTAAAGACATGAGTCTTCTGTTGAACGAAAGGATAAATAAAAAAAATTTTTTTTTGGCTGTCATACTTTCAGTTTAAAGCTCGCAGTTTTATTTTCATAAAATAAAAAATTAAAGTGAATTGCTTATGCATTGCAGGGTGATTAGGCTGTCCTTGAGGTTTGAGAAAAAGAGAGTATAATTTAGTTCAAGCTCATGTTTTGATTCCATAGTGGGAAGGCTGCAGATTTCCACTGCACAATAATAACATTTCAGCCGTGGCTTCTGAACCTGGGGGCGCTGTTGCTATAAATATTATTTCCATTGGATTATGTTGTGTTGAGGCCTGGATTATGTTAATATTTTAAAAGTCTTATCTCAGCTCTTACATGTTTTACATACCAGGAAGAGTGTAATGGGCAAGCCAAGGTTATGTAGACTAAATGAACTGCATTAAAATGAGCTGTGCTTTCTCCCTGGCTGGTTACAGTGTAGATTGGGAGAGTCAGCAACTCTTGTCTCAGAAGCAACCACACAGAGTCAGCAGGAGCCTGCGGGAAAGGGAGAAAACCTAAGCAGACAATGGAAACTCGGGAGGAGCAGAACTCACAGAGGCCAAGGACAGAGCGAAATAAATGAGTGGCAGAAGAAATAGGGCAAAGTTGATTTTCTACCCTCTTAATCCCTTCTTACATAGCCCAAATATCCTATTCAGTACTTCATTCATTCATTCATGCCACCCCCATCCTATTGTCAGGAGAGAGTTAGAGACAATGGAACCTCAAAAACAAAAGCAACAGCGTGAACGAAATGAATGTGGGGAACATGCAGAATGCAACCGAAGGCATGAAGCCAATAGGAAGTTGGACAGTGGGATGTCGGTGGAGGTTTTTTTTTCAGTTTGACGCAATCAAATTTCCTGTTTTGTGAACTTTGGTTCTTGTTGGCCTAAATGCATTTTTGCTGCTTGCTAAAAAAATAGGATAAATCCAACCACTTTGTTTATTTTCATATTCCTCATTTCAATGGTAATAATGGTGGGATTAGGGAATGTAGAGAGAGGCAGCTCTGCAGGTGTGACGATGAAGAGAGTTCACGGGGGATGGAAATCCGATGGGAAATGCAACAGAAGATGGATCCGGGGAAGCAGAAAAGGAGAAGAGGAAGCACCAGAGACAGCCATGGGGTGCCATGTCGGGGAGGACCCCTGACCTGGGCTTCCCCAACGTCCTGGGTGATGGGCAGCAGAAGCTTCCAGACTCCACCAGAGGTTCTGTGTAGCTTCTGTCACCTCAAGAGTCTACCAGTTTCTCCCTAGGTTCCCAACACGTAGTAGATGTTCCATAAATGCTTGTTAGACTCAGCTAAACTAAACCACTCAGGTCTAAAAGCGATGAGTAGAAGACTCGCAAGGACAAAAACCATACATTGTGTGAAATAGATAATAAAAAGTAATCGTAAGAGACAAATTGTGAAGGACGAAAAGAAGGGTGTCTTTCAGATGGTGCATGGGTCTTTCCTTCTAGAGTGGAGAAAGCACATGCGTCCTGGGCTTCCACGGCACCGTGTCCTATCCCCACAGTTCACAGAAACCTGGATTGTAAGTAAAGCTGTCGGGTCATCCTCCTTCTGACTGGACTTGGAACTTTGAGCAGATGGCGAGTGTGTCTGTTTCGCTCGCTGCTGTACAGTGAGTCTAGCGTGATGCCTGGCTGATCTTAGTTGCTCCATATATGTTATGTTGAATGAATGAGAAAATGAGGCTGATTTAGAAGGGGCTCGTGAAGAAATAGGGGGAATTTAAAAAAACTCCTAAGGGGGGCAAAAGATGTTGAGACAGTTTGAATGAAGGAATTTAACTTGAAAAAAAAATTTTTTTTAAAGCTCTGTAGTAAAAAAAGGAAAGAACGTTATCAATAATAACAAAAATTAATAAAGATGTGTGTATAATCTCCTGGCATTTTCATTGCTTTATCTGTAAAATGGACTTAATAGTATCAACCTAAGAGGTTTTTTTGGTGAGGATTAAATGAGAGTATGTGTAAAATGTTCAGCATTTGTTGGTCTTTACAATTAATTAATATTGTTAAGTTGAAAATGATAAAAGCCAGTTTGAACTTATGGAAAAAAAAAAAAAAAAAGCAGGGGGTTCCTTCACCTACAGTGTAGACAAGCCAAGAGGAGGGCAGGGTTGGTGTGGGAGCTGGGAGGGCCTACTGGTCCCCTGGGTGTGTTGGCTTCATCCTAGCCATCCACAAACCTGCCACCGTGGTCCCAGTCGCTCCAGACCCATGTCTCAACAGCTTCACAGGTAGAGAGGAACGGATGTCTCTTAATTCAGCAGACTCCGAGGTCTTTGAGGAGCCTCATCTGAAATGCGTACTCACCTCTCTGCTCCGCACTGCGGCCGGAGACGGGATGCACTATGGCTACTTTTAGCTGGGTCACATGCCCCCCTTTCAAACAGAGACAGAGGCGTTGAGGAAATCCCTGTAGACCAGGCAGTCGCCCCAATTTGTGTCTAGGATCTTCAATCCATGAAAGCTATGAATGGTATTAGCGAGAGTAAAATGCCGTGGAAAAGGCAACGGGAAGGAAACGTGTAGCTTTTCCTCACGACTTCCACTCTGTACACAGTTAGTAAGCAGGCACCTGCCACTGGCTTTGCATCTTGACCGCGTGTCTCTGCTAAAATTCAAAAATTAGCCGGGTGCAGTGGCACACGCCTATAATCCCAGCTACTTGGGAGGCTGAGGCAGGAGAATTGCTTGAACCCGGGAGGCGGAGGTTGCGGTGAGCCAAGATCTAGCCATTGCACTCCAGCCTGGGCGACAGAGCGACTCCCTCTCAAAAACAACAACAACAACAACAACAGTTCCACAGAGGCAGGCATCACAGCTTCTATTTCCCCTTGTGTACCTCACATTAGACAGAGTGCCATGTTCCCGTGTTTACTGAGTGCTTTTTAATAACAAATAAACAGATCAGTAACATCATCCAACATTATCCAGTTTGCAAAAATGAAACCATCGTGTCAAACTGGTTTCTGTGAAAGTAACTTTCTGAAAATAATGGAAAGTTTTGCCTCAGAAAATACATCTCCTGACCTAGTTTAAAGTCCTATTTGGATACCAAGGATGTTCAGATCTACCAGTGCGGAAGCCTCCTGAAGACACAGGAGATTTGGCCTCTGAGAAGGTTCCAATTAAATGGCTTCTTGTTTTAAAGTAAAGCTATTCTAATATTTCTCAGCGAAAGATTACTTTATCCCCTTGTATGTCAACCCTGAGCTCTTTTTGCTATTCCTAAGCAAAATCTAGTCTGAAAAGGCAGCGTAGAGATCCAAAGAATGCACTGACAAAGAAGCTCACCACCAAGACCGCAGTAACACAGTCCCTGGAACAGCTCTGCTCGAGGTCACCCGGTGGAGTGAGTGGATTCATGCGGTCCTGAAACGGTTCCTGAATACAAGGTGAGCTTTGAATCATATTTTAAAGAAAATTGGGGCCAGTCACAGTGACTCACGACTGTAATCCCAGCACTTTGGGAGGCCGAGGCAGGTGAATCATGAGGTCAAGAGATTGAGACCATCCTGGCCAACATGGTGAAACCCAATCTCTACTAAAAGATCAAGATCAGCCTGGCCAACATAGTGAAACCCTGTCTCTACTAAAAATACAAAAAAAATTAGCCAGGCATGGTGGTGGGTGCCTGTAGTCCCACCTACTCTGGAGGCTGAGGCAGGAGGATCGCTTGAACCCAGGAGGCAGAGGTTGCAGTGAGCCGAGATCGTGCCACTGCACTCCAGCCTCAGCCTCAGCAACAGTGCGAGACTCCATCTCACCAAAAAAAAAAAAAAAAAAGTTAGAGCCACGCATTGAAGTCAAGAATAGAGCAGGAAACTGGAAAAAGAAATTATCTACTCACAAGTATGACTTTTAAAGCAAGACAGCTCTCTTCTTCTCTGCCTTTGGGACAATATATTCTTCTGAGATTAATGAGGGGAAGGGAGGGGACCTGTGAGATCGGAGGGGGAATGGCTGGGAAGTTGCTCCAGCGATCTGCCTCCTCTCTTTGGGCCGTGCCCAGAAGCAGGATTGGCATGAGAGGTCGGCACCGAGAGAGGGGCTTGGGAAGCCAGGGCCAGAGGAGCCGAGGTGTGAACACTTGGAGGATGCGGCCAAGCTGTGGAAACTTGAGATCTCTCAGAGTAGCAGAGACAATCCCGGGGTGGCTGGAGAGAGATAGGGGGGTAACTGGAAGAGGCCACCAAACATGTGTGAGGCACTTTGAAAGCAGCATCCAAGGGTCATTCTGGATTTACCAAGGTGATTAGAATGAAAAAGCAGTGAGAGGGGAGGGAGGGAGAAAAACAGCAGGAGACAGAGGGAAGGAGAGAGGAGGGAGTACGGCTTGGTCAGGACAGTCTAGGTAATGCTTTAGTAACAAATAAATCCCGCACCTCTGTGGTTAGACAGCCAAGGTTTGCTTTTTGCTCCCTTGCACGTCAGCCTCCCAGTCACTCAGAGGCCCAGCCGAGGGCGTGCCATCTTGAGATATGTTATCACCATTGAGAAAGCAGGACAAGAACTGGCGGTTCTGGTTTTCAAACATGCACTGGTCCTCAAAACTTCCTCCAGGAAATGGTGCACATCTTTCCCACTCACATTTCATTACAAGAACAAATCACATGTGCAACGATTTCAAAGGGGTGGAGAAGGTCAAGCCTATCATGTTCTGGAAGACACGGGACCAGACACTTTGTGAACAGCCCCACGGCTGACACAGGGAGGAATGGTGACTGCACAGTCCCGGAACAGCTGCTGGGACGACCTGGTGCCTGCAGAGAGCTCGCCCTGAAAAGGATGCTCTGCCATCACGACCTCGGGACAGGTTCTGGCCCTCTCGTCTCAATAAGATGTATTTCATATTTCAAATTCTCAAGCTTAACACCCTACAGTTTTCAACGTAAAATTAATCTTCATCTGCACAAATATTAAAATCTGTGCCTAAAGAAACGGTAATCAGTGAAGGAGGCCTGTATTGTGTTCTGGGGCGAGTCATCTCTGCTGAATGAAGGGCTGTGTGACAATAGAACATTCTTCGGGAGGCGGAGGCGTCAGATTGAGAGGCTGCCACAGTTTAGTGAAGACTTGCCACGGGGACCCCCAAAGAGAGGCACCGTTGCATTGCGTTCTGTGGGAGCTGGTCCATAGTCAGGGCGCGGCAGAGCCGCGGGGGCCAGCAGACCCCAGCGCGGGCAGAGAGAGTGCCCGGGGAGAGGACTGGGGGCTGATCAGATGTGTGCCTCTCTCAGGCTCTGTGTTTTGGTGGTAAAAGGCAATTGGGACAGTGATCTGTCCCCTGCCTGATAATCAGCGCCAAAATCAAGGAAGTCACACGTCCTTCAGGGATTAAAACATGAGATTGAAACACAGTGGTGTGGAGCAGTCATATGCAGTGGGTGCTTGAAGGAGACAGGGTGACCCTCAAGCCACCAAGACCTGTATGTCCCTTAGTCATCTATCAAAAGCTTACTGGGCACCTCCTATGGACCGAGGATGTTGTGGACACTTGAGGCGTAGTGATGGGCAAGATAGACGTGCTGGATGCTCTGATGCGCCCCCAGACCCCCCTGAAGGAAGGACACTGCTGGGGATGTTGCTGACAGGGAGTCCTCAGCTGTCAGCCCTTTTTGGGGACTGCCTGAGCTACAGGGAGCCGCTTCCCTCAAGATCACAGCTCCAACGAGGAGCACAAAGCCCAGCGGTGTGTGTGCTGACCTGGGACAAGGCCGCAGGGCTAGCCCACCCTCAGAACTCCCTGCAGGGCTGGCTGATGTTTCTGATGAACTGGCTGTGGTGTGTTTTCCTCCTGCCCAGTCCTATTCCCTTCCCTTCTCTTCCCTTCCCAAGATGGGGTTCCTGAGAGTACACCCCGGTAAATCTCCATCCTTGTCTCTGACAGTCTGCTTCCCTGGGAGTCCAACCTGTCCCAGACACAGCTTGTCCTCATGGAGTCTACACACTAACGAGGAAGGCAAGTACCAAACAAGTAAACAAACAAGCAAACGTCAGATGGCGATACGTGTTAGGAGGAAAATAAAACGGTGTAACGGGATGGTTACAGAAAAGGCAACACTGGGTGGAGCCGTCTGGGAGGGCTTGGTGGAGACATGATACTGAGCAGAAACCAGATTGATGGAAATCTAGAGGACAACATCCCAGACAGAGAGAAGGACAAACATAAGGGCCCTAGGGCCGACAGAGGTCTGATACATGTGAGAAAGGAAGAGAAGTGCCTTATGGCTAGGGCGATGTGCACAAGGGGCAGCCACCATGGCCTCAGTGAGGCAGGTGGGGGCAGGCCACTTTGGATTTTACTTAAGGGCAATGGGAGAAAGGGGGATCCTAGTCCATACAGGGGCTTTCTGTGATTTAGAAAAAGGAATTCCTTTCTTAAGTTAAAAAAAAAAATTCCATAAATTACTAGTTCAGTGCATGACTTGAGCAGCCATTCACAATGTCCCTGCATGGGATAGTGGGAACTGCGAAAGGCTGAGCCCTCAGCAGAGAATGTAAGCAGGAGAGGAGAGGGGAATGAGGAGATGGAAGAGTGTTAGCTCTGGGGTTCAGTCAGCAGTGTCCGGCCTAGTTTGCCCAAACAATCATTCCATAATCCAAACTGCTGTTTAAATCAATGGCCAGACACACGCATCCTATTAGGAATTAGGCAAAGCTGCTTCTGGGAGGAGGCACTCCTTGACTTAGCCTGGCTTTCTCAGCCTGCTCACTGGTCGCCCCTCAGCATGGGGTACACATGCATCAAGAGTGTGCCTCTGTCTCCCACAGACCCCCCAACCTGTACATGCCCCAAGTTGTCTAGCACAGCTGGGAGGCCTGTGTTTCTTTGGATGGTTATCTCCATATCTCTAAATAACAAGCTCCATGTCTTATATCAGATAGAAATTATGTTCAGCTGCCAGCACAGAGAGCCAGCAAAAGTTGCCTAAACAAGATAAAGATTTGTTTCTCTCTCACGTAAGAGAATCCGTAGGTAAGGAGCAGAAAGATGGAAGGAAATTGGATCCAAATGATTATGGATCTGCCATAGCAACCCTGAAGTCCCCACGTCTGGCAAGAAAGAGGCAGGAGAAAGGAAAAGGGGGATGTCCCAAGTGTTTTTTGACTTTTTAAGGAGCATGTTCATAAGTCCCACCAACAACTTCGGTGCAGACTTTATTAGCCCTAACTTAGTTACCTGTGTCCTTGCCATCTCTCTCCTGATACAGGCATATCACTACTGTCATTAAATTAAGAATGAAAATTTCTATATGTATGTATTTTTTAGATGGAGTCTCACTCTGTCATGATCTCAGCTCACTGTAACCTCCAACTCCCAGTTCAAGCGATTCTCCTGCCTAAGCCTCCAGAGCAGCTGGGATTACAGGCACCTGCCACTGCATGTAGCTAATTTTTTGTATTTTTAGTAGAGAGAGGGTTTCACCATGTTGGCCAGGCTGGTCTTGAACTCCTGACCTCGTGATTCACCCACCTTGGCCTCTCAAAGTGCTGGGATTACAGGCGTCAGCCACCGTGCCTGGTTCTCAAAATTTCTATTTTTATGACTATGTGGGTATTGTTTGCTCTAGTTCCATGAAATGAATCATTTCTTATAAAGTTTTTTGTTTTTCCTAGAGTTGTGAATAGGCTTTGTTTTTGTACCGTCTGCCATCATCACAGCTTCAGCCTCCCTGCCCTCCTGTCTCTGCAGTCCCCGTCGTATCAGGTATTCTCTTTCTTCCTCACAAAGGCCTCCTCCTCTGTGGCCAAGAGCAGCGTCCGCAGCACAGCTGTTATTCCTGGACTCGCTGTTACCACTCTCATGTAGGCACTATTTCCTGGGTTCCACGTCTTTTTCCTTCATTTACTGGAACTTCTTTTTGCTGGAACTTTCCTGCTTGATTACTCCTAGACCAACAACCCAACAGGTGCTGGTCCAGGCCCCAGACATACGGAGAAGAATGAAACATAATCCCTGCTGATGGGGAAGACATGTGAAAAGATACATAATAACAGGTAAGTGCGCTTATGTGCTCTGTGAGCAGGACAATGACATCTATTCGTGGGATCAGGCAAGGCTTCAGAGTAAAGATGACACCGGGTTTTGCAAGAACACTGAGTGTTTGCTCACCGGAGACGTGGAGGAAGGCAATTCCAGGGAGAAGTCACCGCATAGGCAAATGCGCCAAGGCATGACAGAGACAGCTAGCAGAACGGTGAGCTCAGTGACGCTGAAGCATAGAATACGTTGCGTAGGTCAGGGCTCAAGCTTAAAGAACCAAGCATGTTTCCAAAGTTGCACACAACCCATTTATAAACTGCTGAGCATGTCTTATTTGCAAGTTGTGAGTGACCTAAGCAGGTCTGTAGAAGTGGACGGAGCATTTAAAAACCCGAACATTTCTGCCCAGAAAATCAGGTCTCTTCCATTCTGATTGCCAGTCTTTCAGTCCCAATTCAGACAGAGGAAGCAGAAGGGTTTCCATCAGATCTACACAGCACTCAAGGACAAATTGCTTGAGTTTTCTCAAGAGATAAAGACTTTTTATTACAATGTAACAAAGTATAATTGGTTTAGTTAATCTAGTATGCAAAATCTTGGGTGTTCTTGTGCTATGAAATGTTACGATTCAAAATAATGTAGGCTCTCTCTAGCACTGCAAACCTCCCCTGCCTGAAAGTGCTAAAATGTTTCTTACTTAGACTCACACTTCGCTTTTCCTTCAAAACACAGAGCTTGCCCAAGTCACCGAGGGTAAAGACCTTCCTACCCCTTTCCCACCTTTTTGGATTATTGGGTTTTTTCTATATTTGTCACATTTCTAAGTGCTTCAAAGGGGGCTGGGGCAGACATAACCTCACCTCATAGACTCCTTCTGGCTCCACATCACAAGTCTCCTGGGTGTTTTTACATTATTATTGGTTGAAACATTTTAAAAATATCTTTCCTCTATAAATGTGTGTGTGTGTACAGCTTCCCTGTCTCCCTGAAATGCCCATTTATAGGTAGGAAGTAGCCAGTTGCACAACTGTTTTATGAGAAGCTCATACCTCAGAAAAACTACGGTCGCACCCCTTCCTATGAGAACCCAGAAAAAGGTTCTTTATCCTCGCTGTCTTTTCAAATCGTTTTTGCCATTATAGATCCAGGTGTTCCAGTGATTTTGTCAGGATAGCTCTTTAGAAAAGAAGAATCAGGGAGGAAAAGAGCCAGTTAAACGGGTTGAAGGAACTGTGGGAAGGTGTGTACGTGAGTGGGGCGGGGGGAGGGGGCCTCACACGGATAATATTTGAAATTTACCTCTAAACTTGAAACCTAGTTGACAGATGTTGTTACGGAAATTCAAAAGTATTGGGTTTCATTTGTTTGTTTCTAGCGGATATCACAGGAGCACCGGTCAGATGCTGGGTGTTTGCCGGACAAGCGAGCCAGAGGAACACGAAGGCCCAGCCATCAAGCAGCATGCCAGACCTTGGGGCCCCTAGACCAGGAGTCCTTCAGAGGGGCCTGCCACACTCCTCACGTTTCAAAATGATTTTCCACCCTGAACATTACACTGTCTGTCAAGTTCAAAGAGCCTTCGTGTTTTGTTTGAAACAGGGTCTCGCTGGGTCACCCAGGCTGGAGCGCAGTGGCACGACCTTGGCTCATTGCAGCCTTGACCTCCTGGGGTCAAGGGATCCTCCCACCTCAGCTCCCTGAGGAGCTGGGACTACAAATATGTTCCACCACACCTGGCTAATTTTTGTATTTTTTGTAGAGATGGGGCTCTGCCCTGTTGCCCAGCCAGGTTGGTCTTGCACACCTGAGCTCAAGAAATCCTCCTGCCTCAGTCTCCCAAAGTGTTGTGATTACAGGTGTGAGCCACTGTGTCTGGCTGCAGAAGATTTTCTTTGATTCAGCCCATCTCACTATGGTTTTCTTTCTATAAAAACCCCAGCATTCCCACTAAGGATGCTTGTTGCTTCTGGAAAGGAGTATTAAAGTATCAGTCTTCCTTTCCAAAGTTCAAACCCAAGCCAATGTCCTTCTGGAATCATTTCTAGATGTGTGTGTATGTGTGTACAGACATATATATGTATATAAGTATTTACATATTATGTGTATATATTAAAATGTATATATTTACTCACATATAGGCATGTATACACATATAGTACAAGCACATGCATATCTATGTATATGTATTTACATTTCTGTTTGTGCCTCATTTTTTCTTTATACTAGAAAAATGCAATATTGACAAAATCAAAAATAAATTGGTGTGTGGTTCTAGATGCCACAGCAGTGACCGCAGGCATTTAGGCATTTTGTAATGGCCACTGGTCATCTCTCTAGGCCTGCCACCGTTTGGAAGTGAGTAATATTATACAGCTCCAGTTACAAAGCCATGCACTTGACTAAATCCTCATGTGGCAGAGAGAAGCCCTCTGCCAGGGGGAGAAACCCAGTCCCATGATCAAACCCCTGCTGGGCTGATCAGTTACTGGCGGGTCCTCCTGCACGCTGGCTGGGGTGCCGTGGGGTGTCCTCCGGGACAAGTTCTCAACTGCAGCGGCACCTCGGAGTCATGGAGAGCTTCCAAACATCCTCCTGTTGGGGTCCTTCCTTTATGGGGTCCCCTCTGATGGGAGTGGGTGGGGCTTGGCTCAGGGATTTTGAAATGTGACTCCTGTGTTGAGCCCAAACTGGGAACCCCGGCAGCAGGGTCATTGGTATTTGGGGACACAAAGAAAGAAGGCAGCCTGTCTTCTCTTTTCCCAGAGGTGGAAGGCGGTGGGGAGGAGCAGGAGGGGCATGCACGGTGCCCCTGGAGGCCACCTGCCTGGGCTTGCTCCGGGCCAGCAGCCTCGGAGGCTGTGTGGAGGCTGCGGCCGCACATCTGGTCCTGAGCACTGCACAGACTGTGGAAATCCTGTAAGATAAGCCCCCAGGAATGAAAAGAAGGCGGTCTACACTTTCTGGGTCCCAGCGCCAAAGCAGGAGGTCCCAAAACCGCAGGGTGGGGGCGGGATCACTTGCGGACACCAAAAGCCAAAGGCCAAGAGGACTCTGTTTTAGCAGATTAATTTATAAGAAAAATATCAGAAGCAAAGGCACACATGGGAATATTGTTATTGGAAAGAACATTTTGCAAAGGAATTTTTATAAATGGAAACTGCTTCAAGTTCAAGCCATATTTAAAAACACAACCACATGGGTGGCAGGAAAGAGGGTACCAGCTGTGTTCAAATATTTTCCTAAAGGGATGGACACCCAGCCCCCCTCAGCTGTCCCCAAAGGGCGCAGGAGGGTCTGTGGATCTTGCTTACTTTGGGGGCCCCGGACTTGGCCCTTGGAGGCCTTGGTGACCCGGTGAGGATAGTAAAACATGGTAGCTGTTCCTGGAGCGCCTTCTCCAGAGATAAAGACTGTTCTTCACCAAAGATGATTCCAGGAAAGTTCATTTTGGAAATGGAGAGGAGAAAAGTATGTACGAATCGCACCTGAGTGCAGATTTAAGTCCATGGTATTTGCCCAAAGAATCCCTCAGGAAATCTTTCCCTTCCTTTGACCCACAGCAGAATAAAGGAGATTAATTTTGGGTGGACGGTTGGTGGCAGAACTTGAGGGAATTTCGGAAAACTGAAGAAAATAACTACTTGAATAGACCAGAAGTGAAGGTTTGCTGTGGTGTGCAGCCCAAAATCTAGTTCAGGCCACCTCCTGTGACATTTTTAAAAACTGCTGTGTTTGACACAACCTTAGGCCTGAGAAAACTTTACTTTCCTAGAAAAGCACATTTTCGTGGAAACCCGGCATCCTCCCCAGCACTCAGCTGCAGGAAGTCGGCCTTGGTTCCCCGTGGCATCTGCAGAGCAGTGGCTGGCATGGGGCACGCCCCCCGAGCACATCCGTGCATAAAAGAGGGGAGCACCTCTCCTGTGAACGCCAGGGGAGCAGTTCTGAGGTAGACAAAAGACCCTTAATACACATTTTCCCCCAAATTAATCATCTCGGTTCCAGGAAACAAAAACAGACTTTTTTGGACTTATTTATTGCATCATAGCGTATCAATGTAATCAGTAGAATCAATACCGTTCCTCTTATTACTAACGATTAACACATTGTGGGCACACGCGATGGACTCAGGCGTTGCTGGAGAAGATTTGATTCACGTATTATTTTAAGTCTGTTTTCTATTGCTTATAGTAGAATACCTGAAACTGGGTAATTTATAAAGAAAAGGAATTTATTTCTGACATTTCTGGAGGCTGCGAAGTCCAAGTGCACCTGGTGAGGGCGCTCTTGCTGGCGGGGGCTCTGCAGGGTCCCAGGGTGGTACAAGGCATCCCATGACGAGGGGCTGAGAGCACCAGCTCAGGTCTCTCTTCCTCTTCTTATAAAGCCACCCGTTCCACTCCCTAATAATCCACCAGTCCATTGACCCAGTAATCCATTCATCCATGAATGAATTAACCCATTCAGGAGGGCAGAGTGCTTATGACCCAGTCACCTCTCAATGCTACCACACTGGGGATTCAATTTCAAAAGGAGTTTGGGAGGGGACAGATATCAAGACCGTAACACATGTACGAACGCATTGTTATCCTCCAAACTGTGTAAGAACTCCTATGCCCATTTCAGAGATGGGGAAATGGAGGCACAGAGGATTTAGTAACGACACTCGGCTAATGAGTGGTGAAATGGAGACCCCAGCACAGGCAGCCTGACCCTAGGCTTTGTCCCTCTAGCCACTCCCGCCTGTCCACTCCGAGGTTGTTGAGTGGATGCCCACAGATTTGCCTGCTCACGCCTTCCCTCCGGATGCCCTGCTATGCTCCAGCAACATGGTTCCATGACAGCTTCGATAGTATCACCTGGCCCTGCCCCTGCCCCTGCCCATGGTTCACTGCTCTACAGACAAGCCCTGAACCCATTGTTAATGGATTCTTTCCCCAATATATTTCAACTTGAAACTACACAGGAGACAGGGTCTATTTCTCGCCGATAGTTGTAAAATCTGGAGCTGTTGGGAACTGTATTTGCCACCACAGGGAGGAATGCACTCCACAGCCAGACAGAAGGAAGCCAGAGCTCCAGAGAAACAGGAAGCAGAGGCGAGGAGAGTCCTGGGGCATGGAGAGTCCTGAGGAGAGTCTGCTCCGCTTCGTACAGTGCACAAGGCTGCCGCCTTCCTGCCACTGGGATTCACAATCACGGTAGTTTCTCCTTTTGGCTGAAGCTAGTTTGAATGGGGTTTCTGTCACTTGCAACCTAGATAGTTCTAACTAGTTAGAGGCAGAAACTCCATTCTGAGCCCCAAACCAAGGATGTCAGAGTCCTTTTGTCCTTTTCTTTTTCCTGCAAAGAAGGCCTTCATCCAGAGAGCGATGTTGGCCTCCCCTGCAGGGTCTTCCCCATAAAGCCAGGAGCGGTCAGGAAGACTTCACGCCTGTGTTGTTACTTCAACCACTTCCAAAGATGGCTACATCCATTTAGCCCATGATTCCTTGTGACGTGACTTTGCCACGACTTCCATCAGGAAGTGGAATCTGTTTCCCCTCCTCTTAAATTTGGGCACGACACGTGGCTTGCTTTGACCAACAGACTGCATCCGAGGTGGGGTTATGTGATCTCCAAGGCTCGATCTCCAAGGTCCAAGTTGACCTTGGACCTTTCAGCCCAGCTGACCCTCCAGCTGAATGCAGCCATGTCAGTGAGCCCAGGTGAACCAGTGGAGAAACCAACCTTCAGAATCAAGAGTGATAATTGATTGTCGTCATCGTAAGTCTCTAGGTGTTGAGGTGGTTTCTCTCATAGCAGTAGACAAGTGATACACCTGGCAGTCACTCCGGCCTGGGAGAACGGGCATGTCAGTTGCGCAACGTGACTCTAACTGGCCAAAGCTCCGGGTGTCATGAGTGCTGGTGCAGCAAAGCTCCCTTGCTGGAAGGAGGGTTCTGGGTGAGCTCTGGGTTTTTGCATAGTGAGCCCAGAACCACACGGCTCTGCATTCACTCTTCCAGGCCCACTAGTGCTCTTGCTTCTGGTGAAACAGATCCAGGTTTAATTATTAGAAGTGGCCAAAAACACAGGCTATGTTATACTCCCAAATCTGGAGTTTCTTGCATACAGCCAGGTGTTTGGAATTGTCACAGACTTTATACCTTTTTTCCCGGTTACACCAGTTAGTCCAAGGAAGGCCTTTCTAACACTTCGCTGTTCCTCCCCCTAGTTATTGTTGGGGAGTCACGGGAGTTCAGAGCTGCAAGGCAGTAAGACACAATAGAGTAAAACTCGTTTTACAAGAGAGAGGGAGTGTCTTGGATGACTTGAGACTCGGAGTTGGTGGGATGTGGAGTTGGGTGTTGGTTCCCAGGGGGGCCTCTGTGTGCTCTGGGCAGACAAAACCATCTTAATTGTGACTAAGTTCTCAGGGTCACATAAACTGGAGTCCAGTTGTCTGTCCTGAATTTCCTAGGACTCCACTCAAAAGAACTTAAGCCACAAGTGATATTCAAAAATGTCCGAAGGACTTGGGACCCTCTGGGAAACGGGAGTGCAAAGAATCCCCTGAGTACGAACCTTCCCCAGGTGAGGGAGGCCTTCAGCACACTGGGTGGGTGGGACACGGGTGTGCCGTGAGAAGGGAGTGGCACATCCAGGCTCAGATATCTCCTTTACAGCTCCCTGAAGACATCAAGCCTCCCTCACCAGGGAGCCTCACTCCCATGGGGGCTGGGAGACAAAATGGGATGAAATACAGCATCTGGGCTCCAAGCACAGGGCCGTGGGAAGGGGTGTGTTCCCGGCCATGGGGAGATAGGCAGTGATGGCAGGTAGAGACGGAACCGGCTCTCCTGGGGGTCAGGGGAGTCAGGGACTGAGGGCAGGTGGCTGAGGCATGGAGGTCACTGTGAGTGGGACCTGCAGGGAGAAACTGGGCCGTGACACTGAACCGCCTGTGTAGAGCTTGAGCAGTGGGGCCCTGACTTCAGTGTAGACTAACACAGAGAGGTGGGTGGGCAGATGACGAGCCCATGCAGAGCAGAGGGCTTATGGGATTATTTACTTATATATGTGCACACACAGATGTGTATACTGTATTCACACACACAGTCACACACACACTCAGGACTCCAGGAGACACAGTAAGAGAGGGCTGATGCGCCACCTCAGGGCGGGTGGGGATTCCAATCGAATTGTTCCAATGACTCTGCTTGGGACCTGCAAACTGAAAGGCCACAGGGGATATTTGGAGAACTCATAGATGAAGACATGAGGACTCAGAGCGGTGAAGTGACTTATCAACAAGAGGTTTCGAGGCCATAGGAGATTGAGGCTGCTGCCGGCTGTGATCACACCTTTGCATGCCAGCCTGGGTGACAAAGCAAGGCCCTGTCTCAAGAAAGAAGAAAGAAAAAGAAAGAAAGAAAGAAAGAAAGAAAGAAAGAAAGAAAGAAAGAAAGAAAGAAAGAAAGAAAGAAAGAAAGAAAGGAAGGAAGGAAGGAAGGAAGGAAGGAAGGAAGGAAGGAAGGAAGGAAGGAAGGAAGGAAGGAAGGAAGGAAGGAAGGAAGGAGAGAAAGAGAGAAAGAAATAAAGAGAAAGAGAGAAAGAAAGAAAGAGAAAGAGAGAGAGAGAAAGAAAGGGAAAGAGAGAGAGAGAAAGAAAGAAAGAGAGAGAGAAAGAAAGAAAGAGAGAGAAAGAAAGAGAAAGAGAGAGAGAAAGAAAGAGAGAGAAAGAGAGAGAAAGAAAGAGAAGGAGGGAGAGAGAGAGAGAAAGAAAGAAAGAAAGAAAGAAAGAAAGAAAGAAAGAAAGAAAGAAAGAAAAGAAAAGAAAAGAAAAGAAAGAAGGAAAGAAAGAAGGAAAGAAAGAAGAGGCTTGCAGGCCCAAGTGGCCACTGCCTGTTTGGTAGGGAAAGTCACAGTGGGACACAGCCGCACCATTGGTCATAACAGCATTGTCAGGAGAAGGGCAGCACCTGGGTCCATTGTGATCTTTGTTCCTGAGGTAGAGCATTCCTTGCCCCTTCTACCAGGAGCACAGAATAAGGGTGAGGGTGAAGCCCAGTGATGGTTCTGAGTAGATGTCATCGAAATAAGGGAGACTTGGAGCAAAGGGTTTTAGAGACTGTGTACCTTACGGCACCCAGGGCCGAGGACTTCACGAGGGCAGCCTTAGGCTCCCACACTGAAACAATGGCTTGGCGTGGAGTCAGTACAAAAGCATGGCCTCTGTGGGTTCCCTAAACAAGCATGTTTTAAGTTAACTCGTTTCCAGTAATAACGTGCAACAACTTCAACTTTTGCTGATGCAAGCTTTTCTGGCGGAGGGAGCGGGACATGACATAATGAACATGAGAAACTTACGAAAAGCTTCTAGAGAAGATGTGATCCAATCTTTGGCAACACTGATTGGATCCAGAGCTTTGTAAAACCAAAAGCACCAGAAATCTCTCCACCTCTATCCATCACAAATATGCAAGACGGGGGAGCAAGAAAGATTTAAAGAGAGGAGAGGAGGAGGGAGAACAATGAAACAAACCAAATGGCTTCATAATCTTGCAGCAGCTGCTTCAGAATCTCTAGGAGTTGACAGTCCCCAGGAATCCAGCGACCAGTCACCCAAGCGCATCCTGGAAGGCAGGGACGGCCCAGGAGCAAATAGAGGTGGAAGTGCTGAGCTAGGCAATTGCATCTGCACCCAGGAGGCTAGTGGCCATGCTGCACCTACACACAGGGCTCCGTCTGCTTCCCTGAGGCTGCTGCAGAATGAGATGTGGCTGGCTGTGCTGATTTGCAAAGCCATCGCAGCCATGCTGTTCCTTCACTAGCCACCAGCAGCCTCACAGGGACTGGGGTCCAGTCTCCCTTCCTCTCTTCCTTCCTTTCTTCTTCATCCTCCAAGAAAGCAAATGGTGAGTCACAGGAAAGGACTCTGTAACTTCAGAGAGAGCATTTCAGTGGGCGTCAGTCCGTCTGAGAGAAGTGTGGGTGTGAACAAGGAACTTCCAAACTTTCCTTTTAAACCAACCAATGCCACTTTTCCAATGAAATATTCATCAAGGCAAAGGGGAAACATTGTGGTTGAGGGACCAGGAGGGGGAGCAAGGAGCCTACTCGGGTGGCTGTGACAAAGCACCACAGACAATAGAAGTTCTCTGTCTCCCAGTCTGGAGGCGAGAGCCACAGGATCCAGCATCATCAGGGCTGCTCCTCGTGAGGCCGTGAGGGAAGATGTCTCCCCTTGACTTGTAGTTGGCCGTCTTCTCCCTTCACATGGCCTTCCTTGTAAGCATATCTCTGTGTCCACCTTTCCCCTTTTCATAAGGACACTGGTCACGCTGGACGAGGGCCCACTCTAGTGACCTCACCTTCACTTGATGACCTCTGTAAAGCCACTATCCCCAAAGATGGTCACATGCCAAGTTCCTCAGGGTGAGGACTTCATATGAGGAGCACAGTTCAACCCACAACAGAGCCTTTCCTGCTCGGATCCGTCCCCTCTGAGGGGGGCTTGTAGGACAACACAACGGAAATGTTCCTGAGCTGTGAAATGGCCAACAGAAAGATGGCAGAGAGGCTGGAAAGGACGAGACACACAGAGATGCAGCCACAGGTTGATGTCCAGGGAAGAAGCACCTTTAAAAGGCACCACATCCTTAGGGGCAAGGGCAGGGCCTGGGCTGGGGACTGACTGTGGCAGTTTGTTTGTTGGGGGAATAAGTGAGACTAAAGGTACCATCTTCAAGTGAGAGTAATCAAACAGTGTGTCCCTACCACAAAGATAAACTTATAAATCAGCGAAATAGCATTGAGAGGTCAGAAACACACCCTGTGTTCTCTCTCTTAGATATAGATAGATAGATAGATAGATAGATGACAGATACATAGATGATAGGTATAGATAGATGTTTGAAAGATGACAGATACATAGATAATACAGATAGATGCTAGAAAGATGACAGATACATAGATGATATAGATAGATAGATAGATAGATAGATAGATAGATAGATAGATAGATAGATAGATGCTAGAAAGTTGACAGATACAGGCGGGGCACAGTGGCTCATGCCTGTAATCCCAGCACTTTGGGAGGCTGAGGCAGGTGGAATACGAGGTCAGGAGACTGAGACCATCCTGGCTAACACGGTGAAACCCCGTCTCTACTAAAAATACAAAAAAATCAGCCAGGTGTGGTGGCACGTGCCTGTAATCCCAGCTACTCGGGAGGCTGAGGCAGGAGAATTGCTTGAACCTGGGAGGCAGAGGTTGCAGTGAGCCAAGATCCCGCCATAGCACTCCAACCTGGGTGACAGAGCAAGACCCCATCTCAAAAAAAAAAAAAAAAAGAAAGAAAGAAAGAAAGAAAGAAAGATGACAGATACATAGATTATATAGATATATATGTGTGTGTGTATATATATATGTGTGTGTATATATATATATATATAGAGAGAGAGAGAGAGAGAGAGATAATAGAGAGAGTGATCTAGCAAATGCCGCAAAATGCTAACAATGGGTGAACATAGGTGAAGGTCATATTGGTGTTCTTTGTATTAATACTATTCCTGCACATTTTCTGTAATTTCTGTACATTTGAGCTTTTTTAAAAAAAGAAACATGTGGTCTAATATTACTTATCAGCCTGGGTATGAGGCTGACCTCATCCACAAATCCAGACCTAGGAGTGGTGGCTCCTAGGTTGTTCATCTCTTCACTGAAGGCTGAGACCTCTAAGCTCAAAACCCCACTGGCATCAAACTGAGAAATGTACATATCCAGTTGTTTTGAGAATTGCAGAAACAAGCAGACTTTTAGCCACTTAGGGCCTGCCTGTTTTGCATTCCCCGGGAGACCTCACTCACTACCTGCCGGACACTGATAAGATTGAGCCTCGTGGTTGTAAGAACAGTCCCAAGGTGCTACTACCTTCCAAGGCTCTCGGACCCAGAGACTCCCCGCCATGCTGCCAAGCAGCTGCTCCTAGGCACAGAAGCCTCCTTTTTGGCCCCCTTCCCATTTCCCTTGCCTCCTCCCCTTCTGGAAGGTGCATCCCCCTACACCCCCGCCATAAGCCACTTGAAAGCCTCATGCAGCAAGGGAGTTCCCTAGTCATGCAACGGTGTCTCAGCACCGCAAGGTGAAGCTTATGTGTGTCACTACCCCTCACGGTCACCTCTTTTTCCTTGATGTGCCCCCAAATCTCTCAAGTCCTCTACAATTCCTTTTTACTGCTGAATAGCGTTCCATTGCATGGATATACCCTATTTGTGTATCCATTCATCCACTGATGGACATTTAGTTATGTGCACCTTTTGGCTATTATGGACAATGCTACTCTGAACATTTGTGCTATTTTTGATGGAACACCTGTTTTCATTTCTCTTGAGTATAGACATAATGGTAGAATTGCTGGTCATATGGCAACTCTGTTTAATCCTTTCAGGAGCTGCCAGCCTGTTTTCCAAACTGGCTTCACCATTTGCATTCCCATCAGCAAAGTGTATGAGGGCTCCGAAGATTCCGCCTCCTGGCTAACACTTGCTATTGTCTGACTTTTCTATTCTAGCCATCCTAGTGTGTGTGAGGTGGTTTCGATTTCACTTCTCTGATGACTAATGATGTGAAGCATCTTTTCATGTGCCATTTGTATATACCTTCCTTGGAGAATTATCTATTCAGACTTTGTGCTCATTTTTCAATTGGGTTACTTGGCTTTTTATCATGGAGTTGCAACAATTTTTTATATATTCTCAGTGCAAGTCCCTTATTGGATATATGATTTGCAAATATTTTTCCCTTTCTTTGGGTTATTTTTTTACTTTGTTGATGGTGTCTTTTGAAGCACAAAAAAGTTCTAATTTCAATTTATCTATTGTTTTCCTTTGTTGCTTATGCTTTTACTGTTATATCTAAGATACAGACTGTATCTTCATTGCCAAATCCAAGGTCATGAAGATTTACTCCTAGGTTTTCCTCTAAGATTTTTATGGTTTTAGATCTTACATTTAGGTCTTCAATCCATTTTGAGTTAATTTTTTGTATATGGTGTTTGTTCTTTTGTGTGTGGCTATCCACTTGTCTCAGCACCATTTGTTGAAAGACAATTCTTTCCCTGCCAACTAGCAACCTTGTCCACAATCAACTAAACATACACATACAGGTATGTTTCCAGACTCTATTCTACTTTGTTGATTTAAGAGTTTATCCTCATGGCAGAACCACAGTGTGTTAGTCCATTCTTTGTTGCCATAAAGGAATACCTGAGGCTGAGTAATTTATAAAGAAAAGAGGTTTATTTGGCTCATGGTTCTGCAGGCTGTATAGGAAGCATAGCACTGGCAACTACTTCTGGTGAGGCCTCAGGAAGCTTCCAATCATGGTGGAAGGCTAAGGGGAGCTGGTGCATCACATGGCAAGAGAGGGAGCAAGAGAGAGAGAGAAGAGCTGCCAGGCTCTTTTAAACAACCAGATCTCTTGTGAAGTCACAGGGTGAGTGAGGACAGCTCCAAGCCATTCATGAGGGATCCACCTCCATGATCCAAACACCTCCCACTAGGCCCCACCTCCAGCCCTAGAGGGCACATTTCAGCATGAGATTTGGAGGGCACAAAACACCCAAACCACTTCACACGCTGTCTTCAATATTGTTGCTCAGGGGTGGAGCCTTTCACGTGACTCATTCCCCCTGCTGATGAGCTCCCAGTTAGGGCCCAGCCAGGTCCCACCACTGCCCCTGTGAGGGTGGGGCCTTCTAAAGGTGCAGCTGCCCTGGGTATTAGCACCTGACTATGTCTCTGGCCACATCCTATGTTTGTTCTCCCTTCCTGCCCTTCTGTTGGTCTTCACAGCTCAGGAGAATCTCTGTCAGCTCATGGGCATGGCTTCTGAACACCTGGAACAGTGTGAGTTTTGGTGTGAGGCAGGGATCACCCTCACAGCCTGTGGGAGGCAGGCGCTTCCACCACACTTCCTGATCCCCACCAACACAGACCTTTGGGGTTGGCTGTACTTGTTCCGCTCTGGTGCAAGAATATCAAAGTTGAGAGACAGAGAAGGTATTCCAATGAGAGAAGTTATACCTGGAAGAAAAAAAGTATGGTTCAATCCCTCGTAACACTTAGACCACTAGCTGTCAAATATCCCCAGCCTTCCATCCTTTCAAAGGGAGGTCAGAAAAAGATGCTGAGAAGCAAATCCATTTGTCCTCGGGAGGATCATTGCTTTAAGAGCCTTCCTCAATCTGAAACATTTCTTCAAAGAGAATGTTTACAAACTCACTAGAGAACACAATGGAATCTAAAACTGGAAGGACATCTGAAAAGGGGAGAAGATTGTTATCTTCAGGAGAGAAGTACCATGGAAAATAGACTTCCCAAAAGAGTGCTTTTCACACCAATGAGGGACAGGCAGAGAGCTTGGATTGTATGTTGGAATTGCATACATTTCCACTTAAACTTGGTGATATGGTTTGGCTCTGCGCCCCCACCCAACCTCATCTTGAATTGTACTTCCATAATTCCCACGTGTTGTGGGAGGGATCCAGTGGGAGATGATTGAATAATGGGGGAGGTTTCCCCTATATTGTTCTCGTGGTAGTGAATACATCTCACAAAATCTGATGGTTTTATCAGGGGGTTCCGCTTTTGTGTCTTCCTCATTCTCTCTTTGCCTGCTGTTGTCCATGTAAGACATGACCTGCTCCTCCTTGCCTTCCGCCATGATTGTGAGGCTTCCCCAGCCACGTGGAACTGTAAGTCCAACTAAACCTCTTTCTTTTGTAAATTGCCCAGTCTTAGGTGTATCTTTATCAGCACTTTGAAAATGGACTAATACACTTGGAAATGGCTAAATTACCTTTTTAAATTGGTGCTCAATTTTCCCTGCTGTTAATACTTTAAAGTTCTCCCAAGAAGTTAAGGCTGGGTGAACATTTAAATCTTCTAGGAGAACCTGCTAAAGGGTCGTCCACATGCAGGGAGTCCTTGTGTGCTGCTTCCATCACCCCCAAACCCACTCTCCACCTGCCAGCCCCCTCCTGCCTGCATGGCTGCATGGACTGCACTCTACAACTCCTGGGCCCTCTGGCTTCTGGGTGAGTTTGGCCAGAGGTCAGGGGGAGCCCCAGCAGGAGTTCAAGGGGAGAGAGGAAGGTGAGACTTCTCATTGCTCTGCATCCCCCGACTCTGTAAAGTCACCTCTGGAGGGGGCGTCCTCCTCACAACTTTCTCCTTCCACGTTTCGGTTCTTATAACCTCTCCTTCCCCTACCCCACTGGATCTGGTGCCAGCCACAGCTTAGCTGCTGTGGCCTGGGGTTCCTACAGGGCCCCAGTGCATCTGCCCACACTTGATATGTAGTCCGTTTATAGAGAAACTCTCCTCTGTGATGCTAATTTGAGTGTGCCTTCTGCTTCCTGTTGGGACACTGTCTGATAAGGACTGGAGAGTTTAGAAATCCTTTGATAGGAGAATGTGCCTTCCCTCAATTTACCAGCAGCTTGAGGGCTTGAAGCCAGCAGAAGCTTTGCTACTTCTCACAAAGTCTCTGCAGTTAGGGATAAGGGCACATGAAAGAGGGATAGGTAAAGGGTCAGGTATTGAGGATCTGGGTGCTCATGGAGAACCATCATCGGGGAAGAGCACAGTGGGTAGATATGTAAGTTTCAGTTCCAAGATGCCTGCATTCAAATATAGTGCATCACTTACTGTGGCAGGCAGACTCAAAGATGGCCTCCAGCCATCTTGGCCTCCTGGTGTTTTGTCTGTGTTCAGTCCCTCCACTTTTGAGTGTGCAAAGGATTATAGATCACTTGTAACCAATAGAATATGGCAAAAATGATGAGATGTCCCTTTTGTGGTGATGTTCCATAAGTCTGTAACTTCTTTGCCAGCAGGCTCCCTCTCCGGCTGGCTTTGAGCATGCAAGCTACCATGTGTAAGCAGCCATACAGAAAGGCTGAGGAAGCAAGGAACTCTGGCTGCCTCTGGCCAATATCAGCAAGCAACTGAGGTGCTGGCTCCAACAGTGCTTAAGAACAGCCACTTGCCAAGAGCCACCGGGCTTGGCACCGGATCCTTCCCCAGTCAAGCCACCAGATGAAACCCCAGCCCTGGGTGACACCTGGACTGCAGCCTCATGAGAAGCCTTGAGCCCGATCACTCAGTTCAGCTGTGCGCAATTCCTGACCCACAAAATCTGGAGAACACTAGATGTACTTTGCTTTAAACTGCCGGTAATTCATTAGGCAACAATAGATACTAATAAACTTACTATCTGTGTAACCTCGAGCAAGTCACTAAATCAATTCTTGCCTCAGTTTCCTCATTCATCAAATAGGAATTAAGATAATAATCACACAAATCTACTTTACAGAGCTAAGATGAGGATGTCATAAGTTGAGATATGCTTAAAGCAGTGCCCGCCACAGAGGTGGTTTGTCACACATAAATGTGGGCTAAGATTTTTGCAGCATCAACAGACTCTGACCCCTTCAAGGATACACCACTGGGTTAGTCTGTTTTGCACTGTTATAAAGAAATACCCGAGACTGGGTAATTTATAAAGAAACGAGGTGTATTTGGCTCCTGTTTCTGTAGGTTGTACAGCATGGCACCCGAATTTGCTTGGCTCCTGGTGAGACCTTAGGAAGCTTTTGCTTGTGGCGGGAGGTGAAGGGGGAGATGGCTCATCACACGGTAAGAGAGGGAGCAAGAGAGGGAAGCCAAGCTCTTTAAAGCAATCAGATCTTACAGTAACTAACAGAGAGCTCACTCCTTATAGTGAGGACAGCACCCAGGCTTTCAATGAGGGATCTGCCCCCATGACCCAAACGCCTCCCACCACACCCCACCTCCAACACTGGGGGCCACATTTCAACGTGAGATTTGGAGGGACAAACCTCCAAACCATGTCAACCACCTTCCCTGCTTCAGAAGATTTGGTTGGCCCCTCTTCCCCTGTTCGTCCCCCTGAGGTGCCCCAGTGGTCCCCCATCTGTGTATTCGGTAAGTCTGGCAGGGAATGCGAGGACTTCGCAGGGCAGAAGGCACATTGCTGGGAAGTGCCGTGGCCCCCTCTGTCACCCACCGTATGGGTGCTCTCTCAGCCCCTCAGAAAATCAGCTGGAAACCTCGCTTGGCTGATGTGCGGGGAGTCCAGGCGCAGAGCACAAATCTGGAAGCCTGTTGGTTGGTGTTTATCACAAGGCATCCCTGCGGGGCTGGCAGAGCATCAGCAGCTCCATGAGGCAGCTGGAGAAAACCGGCTTCCTGCTCTGCAGACCCCAAAACACAGCGTGCAGCTCCCAAAGCGTCATTCCACTGCACTGCCAGACCTCAGATCCCTCTGTACTCCTGGGGTTTGGTAAACTTTAGATGTCAAAGATCCTTTCCTGTCCATCTTCTTTACTCATACCTTCTCCTACAGAAACTCCAAACTTCCTCATCCATCTTTTCACCAGTGAGGCCAGGGCCTCTGAATGTCTTCCTCTCATTTCCTGTACCCACCCACCTTCCTTTTTCCTCACAGCCGCTCACAACCTAGACAATTTCTACTCTTTCATCTGGCAGGAAAATTCACTTCTACCTCCTGATCCCACCTTGATTTGGTGGACACGGCTGTTTTCCTTTATCCCCAAAAGTCATATGTCTTTTTTCACCCATGGGTGTATGCCAGAGAGAGGTCCACTGCTCAGGCCACTCAAATCCTCTTCCAGTGTGAGTTGCCCCTCACGCTGTGCAGAGGAAACAGACCCAAAGAGGAAGAGGACCTGAATGAGCTGCCAGCTAGTTGTCACCCTAGGAATAAGATCCAGGTGCCCTGACCCAAACTGGAGACTGCTGGACAACAGAACCGGCCGTTGCCTGCGTGCAGTCAGTCACGCGGGAGTGATGGTTACTTTTCCACACTGCCGACAGGATCAGCTCCCAGTGAGCTGGACCTGATGAAGTAAGGGGCAACCTCCTACTGACCTTCGCTACAGAGCCTTGGCTGCAGGAGACACCCAGGAGATATGAGTTGACTTGAATTCATCATTGATTTCAAAGCAGAGGGCCGAGGAGCTGGAAGAGGTCAGAGCTAGTTTGCAGACACAGAAAACCTCACTTTCTGGTGGATTCTTTCTAGGAGGTGCCTTTCACAATGGCTGTTTTACCTCTTAACGCCCTGGCAGCTTCCACAGGGCCTTACTGCACATGTTCTGAGTGCCAGGAAAAATGATTTCTTTCACTACCAACCACGGCTTTTAATATGTGAACATGTGGTTCTGCTGCTGCTTTTCAATCTCCCTCCACTAGTGCTGAGCTACGGCCCTGGGGAGGAAACCAGAAAGGCAGAGCGGGTTTGCCTGATTTGTCCAAGGGTATATTTTAGTATTGGCAGCAGAATTCCCTCCCCTCCCCTTTCCTCCCTCCTTCTTTCCTTCCCTCCTTCTTTCCTTCCCTCCTTCCCTCCTTCTTCTTCTCTCCCTTTTTCTTCTTTCCCTTGGGAGACATTGCAGCCATGTGGTGGGTGGGCGGACAAGTGGGTGGATGGTCAGATGGAAGAGGGAGTTTCCTTCTTGGGATTCTCATAATTGGTGTGTGATTGACATTCCATTCATCTGGAGGACGGTGATATTAATCGGAAACAGCTGGAGCTAAAACTGCCTCTAGTGTCACAAACATGATAAACTTGGGCAGGGTCTCCTGTCTCCCTTCTACTGATCAACTCCTTCTCTGTTTTAAACAACACTCCCTCCAAGTGTCCTTCGCCTCGGGTAACCAGCACATGCAGTTTTTCTCATTTAAACTAAAAAAAAAAAAAACCCTAAACCGCACAGGGGAATGTGCAGTGAAATTCCAGGTGCCTCTCCGCACAGGAAACTTTTAATTGTTGTACACTGGCAGAAAAAGGTTCACTCCTAAACCAGCAAAGATGATGATGTGCTCCCTACTTACATAAAAGAAGTTTTTCTATACCCACGACTCTGGCCCTTGCTGATTTCACCTGCTTCATATTAGAGATCACTGCAAACCAGCACGAGGCCATTCCAGTGCACTCCTGATTGTGGCTGTATCATATTCCATGGCATGGCTCTATTTAATTTGTTCAACCAGTTTTCTACTAATGATCTCAGTTAGGGCTGCACTAACAAATACCACAGACCGGGTGGCTTGAAAAACAGAAATGTATTTCTCACTGCTCGGAGCCTGGGAAGTCGGAGATTAAGGCACCAGGAGACCTGGTGTCTGGGGACGATCCTCTCCTGTTTTGCAGACAGATGCCTTTTTGCTGGTGGAGAAAGAGAATCTCTCCTCTCTCTTCGCATAAGGGTGACAGGTAAGGCCAGCTGGACTTCTGGGTCCAGTGGGGACTTAGAGAACTTTCCTGTCTTATGAGGGATTGTAAAACGCACCAATCAGCTCTCTGTAAAATGCACCAATCAGCAGAATTCTAAAAGTAGCCAATCACAGGGAGGATTGAAAAAAGGACACTCTGATAAGACAGAAAGGGAACATGGGCGGGGACAATAAGGGAATAAAAGCTGGCCACTCTCCAGCCAGCCTCAGCAACCTGCTGGGGTTCTCACCCAGGCTGTGAAATCTTTGTCATTTTGATCTTCCTAAAAAACGTTGCTACGGCTCATTGTTTGGGTCCCCGCTATCTTTAAGAGCTGTAACACTCACCGAGAAGGTCCAGCAGCCGGACCAGGAATCCACGGGCAGGAACCAACTCTGGACACAAGGGCATTATTAACCCTGTCACCCCGCTATTCCCCTCCCAGAGGTTCACCTCCAAACACCATCACAGTGGTGGGTAGGGCTTCAATATATGAGTTTGGGGGACACAGATACTCTGTCTACAGCATGTCACTGGGGTGCTTTGCAGTTTATCACGGAGCCTGATTCACACAGGATCTTCAGGCGTGGAAGAGTGTTCTCCCCGGAATGTGGGGCCTGGCCGTCCCTGGCAGAAGTCTGCCCTGATGTCACCCTGGTTCCGGAGTCCACAGCCAGGGGCTGAGCCCACAGACCCCTGGAGATGTCCCGGCTGGCAGAGAGGCCACGCCCATGGGGAGCGAACAGGGCCCAGGGGTTGAATGCGAAGGAGCCAGATAAGGTGCTTGGGTAGCTGGGTTCCCAAGTGGGGTTTTGGCATCAGACAGGATCCTCCGGAGTGTGGGGAGAATCTGCTTCTGAAAGCCTGAAGACACAGGCTCTAGTTCTGCCTCTATCGACGAGCGAAAAACGCCGGGCTCGGGTGACACACTCCCCGCGCTCCAGCTCTGTGTCTCGGGCCACACCTGTCATGCCTTTCCTCCTCCCCAGCTGCTGCACCCCGGGGAGGGAAGCGCCTGTGCTGAGCCCTGCCATGGCCCAGCAGCGTTCACACTGAGGTGCTTCTCTGAGAAATCCTAGCTTGAGATTCTCTCCCTCTCACACTCACTCTGCCTTCCTTCCAGCCACACTCTTCCAGTGGTTTCTGCGTTCTTCCTTCAGAATCGAAGTGAGGTCAGCACCTCCTGACTGAGCACACCTGCCCTGTGCAGCACCCTGCTTTTCCCTTTGCCTGCAGGCTTCCAAGTTAGAGGACACGGCAGTTGTCTAAGATTCCAAGGCCCATGGGCTCCCCTTGGGCCACAGGGCCAAGAAGTCCGCTTCCAGTGGCCTCCGAGGACAGCCCATGGGGGACCATGGGGGCTGGACGCAGCAGCGCAATCACAAGACTCCCCTTCTGACCTGAAGGGTGGCCTGCCGGAGGGATGACCCTGTGTGCCTTGGCTGGCTCCTGCCATCCCGCGACTCTGGCATCGTGATGAACCTGGGGTCCACGTGGATGCAGCTCTCAGTCTGTCTGAGAGCCGGGAGGCATCTTGCTGCCCAGGTTAGGGTCACAGAAGGCTTGAAGCAGGGGGCTTAGAGAACTCTGTGGAATTAGCTGGGGAGACCCAACCAGGAGGTTGTATGGGGTGGAGGAGGGGTAGGGAATGTCAGGTGGTCCCCACCACCCACCTCACCAGTCCCCGGGGCTATGGGTTTCCCCAGGCCTCCAGCCTGAGGTTGTCTGCAAACTGCTCCAAAGTTTGAGTCGCAGTAACAACAGTCCTCATTCACTGAGGCGTCCCCAAGGCTGGGCACTATCTAAGTCAGGCCCTTTTCTAAACCCCTCAGTGAGATGTCAGTGCACGTATTTTATAGATGGGCAAACAGGAGCTGGGCTGGAAACTGCTCCGGGAGCGCAGAGCAGCCTGGGAGCCCACCCCAGAGGAAGCCTGGGTAGCAGCCTGGGGTGGCAGGAGGGGGTCCTGGCCGGGTGGGGCGGTCGCCTTAGCAAAGCCCTTCAGGCCCTGTCCTCCTTGAATGGGGCTATTTGTCAGTGAACCCACAATATCGGAGCAGACTGAACTTCCTGGCAAACTTCTTGGCAGGCTTTCCCTAATGGAATCTCCAGAGAGAAGAAGTCCCCTGTCCTCCTGGCGTCACTCGTAACCTCCGGCCTGCTCTGCTCCAGGCTGTGCCCAGGGCTCCCTGCCCAGGGAGCTTGTTTGTTCTGGCAGACAGGGAGCCCATTCAGGCCCTCGGTGGCACCCGGTGAGTCTGGCCCGGAGGCCTGGCTGGGCTCCGGCTGGCTCAGGGGGACCTGGCGGGGCCTCCAGAAGCCTCCTTTGGCTCGGGTGGGGCGGGGGCGCTGACTTGACTCTGGCCCATGAGAACGACTGACTTTACAGTTCCGTCTTGCTCCATAAACCAGAAAGCCACTTCCAGCTGGTGGTATGAAGTCTGGTGGGCGGGTGTCTGGTGCCATCCTGTCCGGGCAGGGAGGGGTCCAGCCTGTGGTCTGTCGCAGGCCGATTTTACAGGCCGCCAGTCACCCAGAGCGGGAGCCCTGGCCATGTCCACAGGGATAATATTTGTTGTACCTGCTCCCGACTTGGGATGCCCACAGCTTCCCAGCTTAGCATTTTAATTACACTGCCGTCAGAGCGCTTTCTTTTTCTACGAGGAGGGGGTGCCTAGACTTTTATTTTTCAAAGGGTGGAAAACACTAGGTTAAGCTTAAACCACATCTCATTATGAAGGGGCTGTGAGTGATTCCACAGCCAGCCGCCACCCAGACTGCCCTGGGTGAGGGCGGCAGAGGGGGCTCTGGCCCGGAGCTCCCCCAGGTCCTCAGTTCCAGCTCTGAGGCAGTGAGAGGACTTGTGGCCTGGGCTGGCCCTGCACCGGGACAGCAGGCCCACCTGCAGGAACACGGGCAGCTTCGCCGCTCGCCTGACTTCTTGCCTTGTTGGCTGCGCGGTTCACCAATAGCTGAAGGCTGGGATGTTTAAATATGAAAAATGCTTAGCTAAATAAGCTGGCCTGTTTGGTTTTGCTGATAGTCACAGTCTACCCACAGAGCCCTTTCAAACCTCGTCAGTGTTTTGGAAAGTGGATAAGGGACTCATTCAGTGACGCTCAGGTTTACCCTGAGCCAGGAATGAAGCATGTATTTCATGAAATAAGGACTAGCCTGAGACCACACACAGAGGTGGCTGAACTCCAGCGGCCTCCCTCTCCTCCTTCCCCTCTCCCCCACAACCCCCTCCTCCCTCTCTTCCTCCCCTTCCCCCTTTCTCTCTCTCTCTCCCTCACGCTGACAAACTGGCCATGACTGACACCAGGAAACCCATAATCGGCGTCAGAGGGGGGTTTCCAGGGCTTAGGGGGCCCTTTGTGAGCCTGGAGCTGATGAAAAAATGGATTACGACAGTGTGTGCAGCCCATACTAAAGAGAGCTCACAAAACAGCCAGGGCCACCTCAACACGGCTGCTCAGAGAAGAAAACGTTGCAGCCAAATGAAATTGTTGAAATCACCTTTGTGTGGGAGAAAAAGAAAAAACAAACAAACAAACAAAAACACCTCACACATTTTCCCCAACAATAAGGCTGGTTTTGTCACAACTTGCCCCTAGTTCAGCGGGTCCGGCAGGTAACCCCACCAACCGGGCCCGTGTCCCCAGCACAGCCTGAGGAGCCAGCCGGCCTGGCTGCATGGAGCAGTTGCTTATGTCAAATCCGTCACTGTGGGACACGGGGGAAACAGGAGGTGATTAGGAGGAGGGTTCTTCGAGGACACACTGGGGCCATGTTACTTGCCCTCTCCTCGCCATGGGGCCGTGTTACTTGCCATCTCCTCGCCATGGGGCCGTGTTACTTGCCCTCTCCTCGCCATCGCCCTCCCTGACCACAGACTTCAAGCCCAGCGAACCGCCTCTGACTGTTTGAAGTTTGGGAGATGTGGGGCTTTCTTTTTTTCCTTTTGAACTTTTATTTCAAAGTAGGCTCCCGTCTATTCAGGGAGAGTGAGGCACTTAAATTCAAGAAATATTTATGGTGCTTCCTAGGTACAATGAACCAGGGTAAATTTGGGGCGGGGGAGGGTGAGGACTGGGACTGGGCAGGGTGATGGGGGCACAGCCTAGCCCCTGCAGCCCCCAGGACCTATTGAAATGCTATAGGGTGCTCCTTAGTAAAGGGACATAACCCCAAATCTGTAGCCCACGCCAACATCGGCACTGCATCTGGCTGGCAAAGCTGGCAAAGATGTGTCCTGGCTCTTGTTTTCCCTGCCATCCTGTGGGGTTGGGATTGGTGTCCCTTCCGAAGGCCCCAGGGTGCTTCAGGGAGAGTGACCAGAGTGGCTGGTGCCTTCTTTCTTCTTACACATGTGCTGTTTGAAATAAGATGTTTTTGCCAAGGACAAGTAAAAAGTGCGGCGTGCTCTGGGGCTCTGGTTTGGTTTGAAATGAAGAACCCACCCAGCTCCAGGGTGTCTCAACCGGGCACACAGATCTCTGACCTCAAGCAGGGCCGTCGGTCAGGAGAAAGAGTTCTTTCCCAGGGGTTTCCCGAAGCCACCTCAGAGTCTGTGACCACCCCAGCTTCTCCAGCCCACAGCAGGAACCACAAAGAAGGAACAAGGGACGACGCAAAGGGTTTCCCTCCACCCATCCCCTTTTTGGGCTGAGAGGCCGCCTGCCGCCTCTGCCGCTGGCACCACCACCCACCCTCAGCTCAGTCCTCTTCCAACCCCAGAGCTGCTCCTTAATCCTCCTTGAGGTAAAAACAAACCGTTTTTCCTTTGCTCTCACCCCAGAGAAACTGACACAGATGACTTCTGTGAACAGCAAGCAGCTAATTCTACAGCACGGCGGGGCGTCCTTTAACTCAATTCAATTCCAACACTATCTACCTAGAGACAGCGGCGGATCCCACAGGTCGAGGACTCACTCCCACAAAGCTGCCCTCATTTCTGAGGCGGATCGTAAGCCCCTGCTTGTCCACTCTGTTTTTCTGACCAGCCACCTATAAATCGAGGGTTTGATTATTTTACTAGAGAAGATCACAGAACTCAGGAAGACACCTAAATTTACCATTCCTGATAAACATATTACTAGGATACAAATGGAGAGACGCATAGGACAAGGTATGGGGAAGAGGTGTGGAGCTGCCATGCTCTCCCCTGGGGCAGCCATCCTCCAGGAACCCCTGCGTGTTCAGCTGTCCAGAAACTCTCCAAACCCTGTCCTTTTGGATTTTTATGGAAGCTTCATTCTGTAGACAGGATTGATTAAACCACTGGGCATTGGTGATCAGCTTAACCTCCAGCCCCTCTACCCTCCCTCTAATCCTGCTTTGGTCTTTCACCAGCTCCATCCTGAAGCTACCTAGGGGCTGCCAGCCATCAGGCCGTTCATTAGCATAGAAAAGACAGCACTTCGGAGAGTCTAAGGATGTTAGGAGTTGTGTGCCAGGGAACCTGGCTGAAGATCATGTATATATTTTATCATAGCAAAGTCCACCTCAAGTCTTCGAACACAGATTCCCTTCAATTGAAAGGACAAACAACTCAGACACTGCCATATCAGTGGGACCCAATCCAGTCCGTCAGATTGTATGAGTGTGTGCCAGGGCAAGGCCACTTACGTCTGCTGGTTTCCAGTCCGTCTTGTCAGGTTCCGAAAGCGAGTGGTCTCAGCACCCACATGACTTCACCCTTTCAGGCATCTGGGATCACTGAGCTAAGAGACAGTACAGTCCCTTGCTCTGAGCCTCTTTCAAGGTGTTTGTGTGATATTGGATTTCCCTCTATCTATAATTCATTGATTCATTTCTTTACTCCCAGCTACTATTCCTTCTCTCTCCATTTATACCCAACCTTTTCCACCTTTGCAAAGGACATTCGGATCAGCCATTGTGCTAGTGTAGATTGTAGACAGCAATAACAGTACCTCCTCCTCAGTCCTTTCACCCAGATAGAATAAGGTGACATAAGTACTACAAAACTACCTGTGTGTAGCCCCAGCCACCCCCTCAGTCTCACTTGCCAGCTGTGTTCAGGGCCTTCCCGCCAGGGAGCCTATCCCGGAGCCATCGGCAGTCTCTGTCTGTCTTGCGGGCAGACAGAACAGTCCTTACTGGCATTTTGTGCCTGAGAGGGTGCAAGAGGAATGTGTCTAAACTCAGCCCACCTCGGCACTGCTGTAGTTCCCATAGCCACTGATTTCACAGACCCAGGTGGCCACCCTAAGTGAGAATGGCAAACGGATATCTGCCAATTCCAGGCACCTTTCCAACCTGGAAGGGAAATTTTCTGATGGGCATTCGATGTGTTACTTTCATGCACCCTTCAGATTTCCACAGGGCCGGGCCTCATATGGGCATCCCTTTAACAGGCCAGGTTCCCATGGCCCCTCTGCCTGACCCTGTGGCCAGGTCATTGGCCACTGCTCATGAGTCAGTGAAGACCAGACACAGAGGCTTCGCCACTGCCCAGTCACTGCTAGGAAAGCAGCATGCAGGTCGGCCTCCGAGCTGATTGGCTCCTGGCTTCCTTGGTCAGAGTGGCAGCTTCCAGACACAATGTTGTCCCTTTGCCTGGAACTGCCATCCACAAACCAAGCAGTGCTTTGCTGGTCAGTTGAGAGCTGGTTATAGGGCATGGTCCAGCTGTCAGTAGGATGCAGTTGCTCCCACAGCTCCTCACTCTAGTTCCAGAGTCAGGCTTAGGGGAAAAGAGGCTCCTTGCTTGGGGTGTCTCCTTGCATTCATTCCCCAGGTAGCAGAATCCAGTAGAAACCCTTTCCATTTCATTATGGAACGTTCCCGGGCACTGCTATTCCCATTAGAGTGTTTCTCCGACATCACCCAAGACATCGTGGGTATTTTTCGGGTTTCAAGAACATTTCATGTCCTTCTGTCATAGAGGTAGCTTCAATCACTGTCCCATAGCAAGGCAGTAATACCCCTCAAGTCGAAATTCTCTGGTCCAAAGTCTCAGCAGTTGTCGGTGGGAGGCACTCACCGGCTTTCGACATAAGCTCCAGTTGTCGTCCGGAGAGGACTTCGAAATAGGCCATCTGTCCCTCCCAGCACTCCAGCTTCTACTCTTCACTGTGTGGGTTCAGGCAGTCTTACTGTTCCCACAAGCATGTCCCCTTCACATTGCTCGAGGGGTCGATTTGCCTGCCTTCCATGTCACAGTACAAGGCAGGGAGAACGTTCCCCAGGCAGATACAAAGTCCATCCCCACAATACAATCAGATGAAAGAGACGCAACCACTTCCCATGACGCCTGTTCAAATCCACCACCTCTCCCCTGCAGGTTGACCTGAATTCCATCCACCCTGACTTTCTCAACTGTGGCCTCCACTCAGACTTTATCAACATGTGCTGGTTTTACAATGCTGGGTAGGAAAAGCGTTCCCCAACCAGATACAATATCCATTCCTATGAAACATTCAGGTAAAGGAGGCAGAACTTCTTTGTTTAGAGATGGAGTCTCGCTCTGTCGCCCAGGCTGGGGTGCAGTGGTACCATCTCGGCGCACTGCTACCTCCGTCTCCCGGTTTCAAGCGATTCTCCTGCCTCAGCCTCCTGAGTAGCTGGGATTACAGGTGTGTGCCACCACGCCTGGGTGATTTTTGTATTTTTAGTAGAGACTAGGTTTCACTATGTTGGTCAGGAGGCTGGTCTTGAACTCCTGACCTCGTGATCCGCCCGCCTCGACCTCCCAAAGTGCTGGGATTACAGGCATGAGCCACTGCGCCCGGCCAGAACCTCTTTAAATAAAACCTGTTTAAACATTCCCACTGCCGTAACCCTACCGGCCCTGACATGCGTATATTCTGTCAGTCTGTGGATTCCAGTACCACAGTGTGTGGCGTTCTCATTTCAAGGAGATCCAGGAATTTCGCTTCACCACTCCCTGGCTGTTTTACTCACTTGTGCACCTAAGTGGGTCCCTAGCAGGGAGTTGAGTCAAGGGACCCTTGCTTAGTTTTGTCAATCTTTATCTTGATGAATTTGCAGAATTGGCCAGACAATTTCAGAACAGATTTCTCACGGTCATCTTTGCCTTCTGACTTCTTAAATTTCTCCAAACTGGGGGAAATAACAGCAAACTTCAGTTTGCTAAACAAGTGGTCTTAATTGAACAAAAACTGACATTGGTTGAATAACAAAAGACTTTTCAGAATTCTTTGATCGTCAAAAAAAATCTACCCTCCTTCAATATTTGTAGATGTCCAGCAATATCCACTTTGTCTCTGCTAGTATTTTCCATTTTTCGTCCCTAGAAACTTCTGGAATCTGCTAGTACTCTCTACAGTACGAGTCTAAAACAACACAGCATTGGCCAGGCACCATGGCTCACACCTATAATCCCAGCACTTTGGGAGGCCGAGGCAGGTGGATCACGAGGTCAGGAGTTCGAGACCAGCCTGGCCAATATGGTGAAGCCCCATCTCTACTAAAAATAAAAAAAATTAGCTGGATGTGGTGGCACATGCCTGTAGTCCCAGCTGCTCGGGAGGCTGAGGCCTGAGAATTGCCTGAACTTGGGAGACAGAGGTTGCAGTGAGCTGAGATTGCACCACTACACTCCAGCCTGGGCAATAGAGCAAGACTCTGTCTCAAAACAAAAAGAAAGAAAAAGAAAAAAAGAACACAGCATGTAGAACCACATTGAAATTCATCCATGGCCACAGGTGTTTGGACGATGAGGACAGGAAAAGAGAGGCCTGTTCTGGTCTCCCTGTCTGTAGGCATTTGCTTCCTGACCGCTGTGGTGGCGTGGTGGCTGGGGCTCAGCCTGCGTCTCACCTACCTTCTGGCTTATCTCCCTGATACTCAGGGGCTGGGACGCTCAGCAACTTCACCAAACATTCTTGTACTTGAGCTTTTGCGTGTGAGTTGGAGTTAGCCACTCAGTTATATCTGTCACAGATTTAGAAGGTGAGAGCGGAGTGGTGTCAGTGTCTGCAGTTTTTTTGGCAAGTTCACGGGTATCTGTCTAGAAGGCATGAGGGCCTCTGTTTAGCTGGGCCATGTGATTTCTGGAGCCTGCAGCAGCCGTGACTGTTTCTGGATTACAGAAGAGACTGTTGCGTCTTGGTGGCTTGCTTCTACTGAATGGGTTTGGGAATCATCCCTGAAAGCTCAACCTCAAGTTGGTTTTTTTTAGCCCTCCCATCAATACTATCAGTCATTTTGCCTAATTAAGCCCAACTCATGTAAACCACCAGGAGTGAATTCTGTTCTCTGCAACTGAGCCCGCACTGACCCAGCTATTCTATTAGGTCTATTTTGAATGTCTGCTATGCGTTCACGTCGTACTAGACAAGAAGGGGCCATCAAAGAAGCACAACAATCACTTGCAATGTGCCACACTAAAGTGAATTCCATCCTCTCCATAGGCATATGAGCTAAGTACTATTATTACTCCTATCATACAGAAGAAGAAACTGAGTCACAAGTGGATTAAATGACTTGCCTGAGGTCTCACTCAAACAGAAAGAGGCAAAGCCACGCTCGTCCCTACCCCGTGTGGCTCCAGGTCCTACAGTCTTTACTGTCACCCTTGGCGACCCTCCCAATTGGCCTAATAGCTCGATTATTTTGCACAGAATTAGTCCAAACACCATACAGTTCACAGTTATGAAGTGATATCGGATGCTCTGATTATGAAACTACTATTTGTTCAGCTCAGTTAGAGGGTTTATAAATCACATCTGAAAAACTTCCAGAGCTCTGACAGTCTCAAACAAGGGTCATCAGAGACCTCACTCTGATTAGGTTTCTCCTCACGGAACATTCCCCAGCACCGCCCCTCATGAGAATGGTCCTCATAAGCAGCCCATTTGCTCTTAGGAATGGGTTTCCCATGTTCTGCACCCGAAGCCTGGAATCGCAACCAAATAGTTGCTATTGCAAAGCTATTTTCAGTGTGCTTCTGCCCAGGGACGGGAATGTGCGTCTTACACCCTGTCCAGTTTTTGCTTTCTTTGCAGAGGAGATTAGCGGTGGAGGCGGGGGCCATGGCTTTTCCCCTCAGTCCTCCATGAAGACCATTTATCACTATTTGAAGAGTTGTATGTTTCTGTGGTTTCTCTGTCCTCAGTTTGGAGTTGCAACAGACACTCAGACTTCTGCAAAATTCTATTTATTTTCCACATGGAATGCAATTCAACACTGATGGCTTCCATAGAGCTAAGTCACAGCCCTATTAGTAACAGAATCCTTGGAGCCCACTGGCACCTGCGGCCTTGCCATCGCGGGAATCGAGAGCTCAGGTCTATGATGTCATTTCCGTGTCTGAGCTCCTGCCCCTGGCCCATGTCCTGCTCCACCCACTACAAAAGGAAGCCATGCTAACTCGACAGAACTACAAAGCGCCAAAACCGTGCAAAAGAATGCAGCCCAGCCCGGGGCACAGCGCTCATCGGCTACATGTGAGATCCTTTCCCTGAGCGAGGCCTCTAAAAACAAGGTCAGTGGGAAAGCCGACGCTACCTTAGCCAGGGAGGGGCCGACGGCGCCGTGACAAACTCGCCAGCGGTTACCTCAGACAATGTAAATACAAACCTGGGGCTCATGTTTATTTAAAGTTATTGGCATCGGGCTCGTTCCTGGTAGACAAAGATGATCTTGTTTACGGTGGCATCCAGATGATGGACAAGACTCTGTATAATATAAATCCAGCTCTGCAGAGGGGGCCATTAGCATAAATGACTTCCCTCAAGCCAAACAAACCCTGCCAAGGCTCAAGCTGGAATTCATTTATTATACAGCTTCAAGTCGACTTGTCTCAACATTAAACAACTGCAGAATCAAAGGGGTAAAACTGATGGCCGAGGGCATGCCTCGCGTCTCCTTTCACTTCCAGCGTGGTTTGCAGAAGGCGTTTCTTGCTGGCTTTGTCATGCAGTAGTGTTCATTCTCTGCAGATGCCGTGGCTCTGGTCACCTCCCCATGAGGTGTGGCCGTGGCCCATGCACACGGACACGAGAGCCATGGGGGGCACGGACCACCCAGGAGTCACCATTGTCCTTGTGAAAGCCCTTGGCCTTGTGGGTAGGTCTGGACTTAGGAACCTTAGTGGGGTTAAATACATAGGGACAGATCCCAGGATTTCCGGGGAGATACACAGAGCTCCGAGGGCACCCGCGCCTGGCCGTGAGCTCTACCACTTCAGATTCAGACTTGCCTGGAATCGGAGGCCAGGCCTTCATGAGAATTGGTTCACACGAGGAACCGAAGGCCTCCCGGGAAAACTCACCTAAGGGCAGAGAGGATCTAGCCGACAAGCCAGGCCCAGAGAGGGCAGTGACTCCAGGTCACGTCTCATGACCACAGCAACAGACACTTCCACTGAAAGAGTCGTGCCCAGGGAGGACGTGACGCCCAGAAAAAGGGCATGAGGACATGAGCAGGAAGAACGCAGAGGCTGGCAGCCATTGCAGCTAGGAGGCCCCCAGGGAATAAAGAGCTATTGTTGGGGGACTGAGGGAGGGCAGGACTGTGTTTCTTGGAGACCCAGTTTCTCTGAGGGCTTTACTGCCTTTGCTGCCTGTTTCTCCTCTAGATAAGGTCTTTTTTTATTTTCTATTTTTTAATTAGAGATGGGTCTTGCTATATTGCCCAGGTTGGTCTTGAACTCCTGGCCTCAGGTGATCCTCCTGCCTCGGCCTCCCAAAGTGCTGGGATTACAGGTGTGAGCCACCATGCCCAGCCTGGACCACATCTTCTTCTGGTGTCCCTGGCGTCCTGCAGATAGTAGATTCAACACTGTGGAGTGACTCAGCACCAGTCCTGCCGCTTGCCTGTCTACTGTGGCCTGCTCTCTCTTGGCCACACCATCCTCTGTGCAGCCCTGGGGACAGAGACCCTCCTCACTCCCTGTCGTCTGCAGTCAGAAGGGGTGGAGCTGGCCTTTGGAGTCTTCTCTTGGGTGTTTACAGGCAGCTATGCCTCCTCTTTTTGGGAAAACCTCCCTGCAGGGTCAAGCCACCCCGAGAGGCCACCTTTACCACCTCTAATCTCTAGTGCCCACCACTCCCCTGTAGGTTGAGGCCTTAGGAACTGGAAGGTGGGTCTTTCTCCCCAAGCCAAGTCCCACTGCCACCCTGGCTACCCCGGCTGGCTTCACTGTCCAGGGGTCATGACTCTAGTGTCCCTCTCCCTCCCCAAACTCTGCCACACCTTGAGCTGCATCCACCCAGAAACGTTCTCTTAAACAGGAAACTCCACTCTCTTCTCTATGCCTCAGTCCACATCTTTACTTCCATAGGGACCTCTGGTGCTGTGATTCCTCCATTTCCTCTGGCCCCACTTCAATCTTTTCTTCTCAAGCCACTAATCGCTCCACCACACGGCCCCTTGCACCTCTGCCAGGGCTCACCTGCCCAACCTTCACTTGGGACCCGCCCCATGCTCCACCTTCTTTGCCCTCACACTTAGGCAGTGCAGGAGTTATCCAGTGCTGCTAACGAATCACCCCAAGGCCCTAACAGCTTAAGCCGACAAGCACATCATCTCACACCACATCTGTGGGCTCAGCTGGGAAGTTGTGGCTTGGGGTCTCTCGTGAGGCTGCAGTGAAGATGTCAGTCAGGACTGTGGTCAGCTGTGTGTTGGGGCTGGGGGAACTGCCTCCAAGGTGGTTCATCTCCACGACTGTGGGCAGGAGGTCTCTGTCCCTTCCCATGTGGGCTCTCCATATGGCTGCTTGAGCTTCCTTATGACATGGCTGCTGGCTTCCTCCAGAACAAGTTTGAGAAGGAGGTTTATGATCTGGAATCAGAAGTCACACATTGTTACTGCTGCTACATTTTCTTCATTTAAAGCAAACCGTGAAGTCCAGCCCCCATTCAGTGTGAGCGGAATTAGACTCCACCTTTTGAAAAGAGGAAGATCAAGGAATCTGTGGACACATTTCAAAACCACCACAGTTCACTTCATTCTTCTCCCACATGACAGCAGTCACCCTTCTTTCCTGCCCCCTTGACTGTAGCTAGAGCTGCCTTGTGAAGCCTTCACTCGAGCAAGCTCACCGTCCGCACCTCTGCTTCTGCCCCGGGCAGGGTAGCTAAGCCCTGATGGAGGCCAACCCCAGATGGCCACGTGGCCGTGCGGATTCGTGCTTTCTGCCCCACTGGGCTCCTTCTGCTTCTGGCCTTCTTCAGGCCCAGGTGGCGCCCACTGCTGTTCCCGGTGGCACATCCACAGCCCGCTTCTCTCCCAGTGCCCAGACACCACTCTCTGCCCTGCTCAGCGGCAATGTGCTTCCTCACACACGACCCCGTAGTGCAGACTGTCTTCCCGCACACACGACCCTGTAGTGTAGACGGTCCTCCCGCACGCGGTACTGCAGACGGTCTTCCCGCACACACGACCCCGTAGTGCAGACTGTCTTCCCGCACACACGACCCCGTAGTGCAGACTGTCTTCCCGCACACGCGACCCCGCAGTGCAGACGGTCCTCCCGCACACGCGACCCCGCAGTGTAGACGGTCCTCCCGCACACGCGACCCCGCAGTGTAGACGGTCCTCCCGCACACGCGACCCCGCAGTGTAGACGGTCCTCCCGCACGCGGTAGTGCAGACGGTCTTCCCGCACACACGACCCCGTAGTGCAGACTGTCTTCCCGCACACACGACCCCGCAGTGCAGACGGTCCTCCCGCACACGTGACCCCGCAGTGTAGACGGTCCTCCCGCACACGTGACCCCGCAGTGTAGACTGTCTTCCCGCACACATGACCCCGCAGTGTAGACAGTCCTCCCGCACGTGGTAGTGCAGACTGTCTTCCCGCACGCATGACCCCGTAGTGCAGACGGTCTTCCCGCACACGCGACCTTGCAGTGTAGATGGTCTTCCCGCACACACGACCCTGTACTGTAAACGGTCCTCCCGCACACACGACCCCGTAGTGTAGACTATCTTCCCGCACACACGACCCCGTAGTGCAGACGGTCCTCCCGCACACACGACCCTGTACTGTAGATGGTCCTCCCGCACACACGACCCCGTAGTGTAGACTATCTTCCCGCACACACGACCCCGTAGTGCAGACGGTCCTCCCGCACACACGACCCTGTACTGTAGACTGTCTTCCTGCACACACGACCCTGTACTGTAGACTGTCTTCCTGCACACATGACCCTGTAGTGTAGACGGTCTTCCCGCACACACGACCCTGTAGTGTAGACTGTCCTCCTGCACACACGACCCTGTAGTGTAAACCGTGTTCCCGCACACACGACCCTGTACTGTAGACTGTCTTCCCACACACACGACCCCGTAGTGTAGACAGTCTTCCCGCACATATGACCTTGTAGTGTAGACTGTCCTCCCGCACACACGACCCCGTAGTGTAGACGGTCTTCCCGCACACACGACCCCGTAGTGTAGACGGTCTTCCCGCACACATGACCTTGTAGTGTCGACTGTCTTCCCGCACACACGACCCTGTAGACTGTCCTCCCGCACACATGACCTTGTAGCGTAGACGGTCTTCCCGCTCACGTGGCCCCGCAGCGCAGACGGTCTTCCCGCACACGTGACCCTGTAGTGTAGACGGTCTTCCCGCACACGCGACCCTGTAGTGTAGACTGTCTTCCCGCACACCTTGGGGAAGAGGGGATTCTCTCCTTTTATTCGGGCTTGATCTTTCCACATCCTTCCAGCAGTGGTCACTGATCCCTCCCAGTCTTTCACCTTTCCACTGGCTCTGCCTTCCTGCCTCTCCTGCCTCATATAAACAAATTCAACTTTGCTCCAGATATTTTTTTTTTTAAAGATAAAACAAAATAATAATCCATCATTGGCCCAACATCCCTCTTCCACACCAGAACCTCACACCCACCCTTCAGGGACTGCCCTGTCTCCTGGGAGCTTCTAGAAAGAGTGGTCTGCACTCTTCCCCACTTCCCACCACCACCCACCTACCCACGCATGCCAACCTAGCCTCCACCTTCCTGGCTTCCATGATACCAGCTGCTCTGCCCTTATTCCAGCCGTTAAGGGCCACCACATGGCCAAATCCATAGATACTAGATTACTTGAGCTTTGTGGCCCCTGTGCCACCCTGGACACCTGTTGATATCTCTTTCCTTTTGGTACTTTCTCTCTCTTCATCTCTTCCCATCTCCTCTGGCTCCTCCTTCTCCCCACCACCTCATTCCTCTGCTTCTTTCTAGAATGTTATTGATCTCTCTGTGGGATCTCACCAAACTCATCCTTTATCCTTGCCCCAGCGTTCCTCACCTGCTCTTCTGGCCCAGTCCTCGTTCAGGTGCTCAGAAGCTATTGCCCGACTGCCCTGGCCCTGCTCCCACTCGGACATCACATGAACTTCCACCTCGACATGTGCCTGGCTCCATGCCCTTCCTGACCATGTTTCCTGCTTTGGTGGATGGCATCTCTCTCTACCTGGTGACTCAGACCAGAACCCGGGGGCCTTCTGTCTTCCCCTAAATATGACCAATCAGTTAATTTATCTTGGAAAATAAAACAAGACAATAATATCAAAAATAGGCAGAGGCTGTACGTGGCATTCACTGTCGCCTCCATCACCCTCCTCCCTGCTGATTCAGGCAAGGCCCCCGGCCTCTTTGGGCTACTGTTTCCTCGTATGTTGGCTGGAGATCATACCAAAGGTACCTCCCGGGGCTGCTGTGTTGATCACACAATCCATGCATGCAGGTGACAATAACAGCTCCAGCTGCTCTTCCTCTCCACGCACAGGGATGGGCACTGCCAGGCCATGCTACCTCAGGGCTGGCCAGCTCCAGAAGTGTTTGATGTTGGTCTGCAGTGACGTAAGTGTAGAAGGTGAGAGTAAGCATTTTAAACTACTACAGAAATTTGACAGGGTAACTTTATACCTTTTGAGTCTAATAATTTAAAAAAAAAAATGGGGCTTCACCTCATACCCACTAGGATGGCTACTGGGAAAAAGACATCAGCTAATCCGCATATTGGCAAGGATGTGAGAAACTGGAACCCTTGTGCACTGTCAGTGGAAATGTAAAATGGTGCAGCCTCCGTGGAGAACAGTATAGTGATTCGAGAAATGAAAACTAGAGTTACCATGTGGTCCAGCAATTCCACTTCTGGGTATGTGGTCAAGGCATGGCAAGCAGGCCCTTGAAGAGATATTGACACCCAAATTCAGAGCAGCACGAACACTCACGATGTGGACAACCCAAGTGTCCATCAGTGGATGAATGGAGAAATAAAATATGGAATATTATGCAGCCTTAAAAAGGAAGGAATTTCCAAAACATGCTACAACATGGATGAACCTTGAGGACATTATGCTAAGTGTAACAAGCCAGACACGAAGGGACAAATACCGTGTACTTCCAATTATGTTCGATACCTAGAGTTGTCAGATTCATAGGGACAGAAAGTAGAAGGGTGGTTGCTGGGGGCTGGGGACGGGAAGTGGGAGGTTGCTGTTAAATGGGTAGTTTCGGTTTTGCCAAAGGAAAGCATTCTGGAGACTAGCAGCGCAGCAGTGTGAGTGCATATAACTGGAACGTGCACTTAAATATGTTTGGGATGGTAAATGTATGTTATCTTACCCCAATTAAAACAAAAATTTTTGAAAAAAAATGGGACTTGTATTTTGTATGTCTTTTAAAGTTGTATTAGTCTGGTAATTTATTTTCCAAAAGTTTCAGTCTAAGGATTAGAAACAAAAGGAGTCCTTCACTGCACATCACAGATGCTTCCAGACTCACTGCCCTGGCTCAGCTTCTCCTGGGTTCCTCACTGGTTTGCTGCTCCACTCTCCCACCTCCTCAACCCATCTCCTAACCTCTGGCCACAGTGATCTTTCTAGAGCAAGCTTAACTTGTTGCCTATCTTGTCCAGTGTTCCTACATCCAGGAAGAATGAGGAAACTGAAGTACACAGACAAGTGAAGGGTGAAGATGATGCAAAGGAGTTTATTGAGTGTTAGAACAGCTTAGAGGAGACCCACAGTGGATAGCTCCCCTCTGTAGGCAGGCAGGTCATTCTGTCGAGTGTTCAGCTCTCAGCAGAGAGGAGTCCCTGGAGAGGGTAGCTCCTCTCTGCCCAGCAGGTTGCCCCACCCTCTCTGCAGATCTCTGAAGCTATCAGTGGAGAGGGTAGCTCCTCTCTTTGACTGACCATCCCAACCTCTCCCTGCCATCTTCTGTCTCTGGCCATCGTTTACCCTGGCTGAGCACCAGGCTTTTATGGCCCTCAGAGGGGAGGAAGTGCCTGCTAATTGGTCCATGAGCAGCCAGGGGCGGGCTCAGAAGAGGCACCATGAATCTCCATTCTGGTCATCGGGACTAGTGGCCCAGCCCCTAGCCTTCAGGCCCTCCCTGCCCTGAAGGAGGGGTCTTACTGGGACCCACCCCTTTCTGCCCAGGAATCTGTCTGCCTCCTGCTGCAATTCATGGCCCCGGGCTCAACACCAATCCTGCTTGGAGATCTGAGCAGGGGTTGGGAGAGGAGAGAGGACAGGCAGTGGGATCAGACACCCCTGAGCCTACAGGGATGGGGGCGTGGTGGGGGAGATGGGGGAGTCCTTCCCAGGCCCCCAAGGGTGCAGGCTACAGAGATGCCCAGGTCCTGTGCCTGGGAGGGCAGTGGCAACTGTACCCAGGGAGCTCTCCCCTCACCATCTCAGAAGGGGCAGGGCTCCCACTTGTCCCTGGCTCCTGCCTGCTCCGTGGTGCGAGTGGCCCAGGTCTCCAGCAATGGGTCACATGGTTGCAGCTTCATGCAGGAGGGCAGATCCTGCCTGCTCCTGGCTCCTTCCAAGAGCACAGAGAGGCTCGGGTCCACAGCCACAGTTTGGGTGGTTGTAGCCCCATGTAGGAGGGTGGGGCCCCCGTCCACAGCTGCAGCTTGGGCAGCTGCAGTGGCACCCGGGAAACTCCTACCCAAACTCAGAAGGGGCAGGGCTCCCACCAGCTTCATGGAGTGTGCAGCCCCAGCTGCTGCTTGTGGGGAGCCGGCTGCAGCCCGAAGCCTCTACATCTCACTCACTGCCCTTTTGCTCATAATGCTCTTGCTTGTTTGTCAAAGACCGCCTCCCCCAGGAAGCCTTCCCTGAATGTCTAAGCATCACTATCACAGATCATCCCACACCAGCTTCCTTTGCAGATTTAAGAAGCTGTAAAAGCAAGAGTTCCGGCACTTTGATGGGCACTGAGAGGGAAGCTTTAGGCAAGTGGGCCCCCTGGCTCTTCTCACGGGATGCCTGGAGGGCCCTCCAGTCACTTGCAATGTGTTTGTGTCTTCCGCCTACACTTACAGCTTCCTCCAACATCCACGTTTGCAAACCAGAGCAATACAGGTGTCCTTCAAAGCCTGCACAGGTGCTGGTGGCATCAGACAAGAGGGTCCACGGTGAACACTCTGGCGAACGTCAGCCGGACCCCCTCCTGTCCTACCCTGAGTGCGTGCAGCACTGAGATGGGAGCACAGAATGCTTGCCTTCGTGCCTGAGAAGATGAATGTACCTTCTTTCAGCCTGGGAGAATGGCAGCATCTTGCCAGGCCAGGCTTCTGATGGGTTTCCCAGTGACCGGAGAGCAGCGGGGCTCAGAGCTGGCAGCCACCCGGAGCACCTTAGCTGCTCACTCACATAAATCCTGGTGTAGACAATGAGCCCTTCATTTGCAGGTGATGTCCCTGCACCAGGCCGGTGATGGTCCTCCTGGCCTCCTGAGCCCCGGTTTGCTTTCCTCCATTCTGCAGTGAAATCTCCTCCGCCTGTGACCAGGCTCAGTCCAGATTCTGCACTGGGCGTCTGGATTTGAATCGAGTGTGGAATCCCCCAAATAAGTTGTTTCTCAAAAAGCTGCCAGAGGACAACTGCAAACAGAAAGGAGCATCTCCTTTTATTTCACGGATAGCAACAGAAGGGATAGTGTTCTTCCAAGACGTAGCTCTTCTTTCCTGGCCACCCAGATCCCAGCCTCCTGGGGGTGATGACTTTGGGTTTTACTTTTTGTTTTGTAAACAGCAAAAAACCTTCATTATACATAGACCTATTGCAGAACTTAAGAATCATTTATGGCCAGACATGGTGGTTCACGCCTGTAATCCCAGCACTTTGGGAGGCCAAGGCAGGTGGATCACCTGAGGTCAGGAGTCCAAGACCAGCCTGGCCAACATGGTGAAAACCCATCTCTACTGAAAATGCAAAAATTTAGCCAGGCATGGTGGCGTGTGCCTGTCATCTCAACTACCGGGAGGCTGAAGCATGAGAATCTCTTGAACCTGAGAGGCGGAGGTTGCAGTGAGCCAAGACCACACCAGTGCACTCCAGCCTGGGCAACAAGTATAAAACTCCATCTCAAAACAAACAAACAAACAAAAAACAGAATCATTTATGGTTTCCTGCAGTCCTCTCAGGTATAATATGTCAGATTCAAACTGGAAACAATGACTGGGCCTAAATCCTAATGGAAAGTTTCTTGTGGTTCATATTTTTGACTGGTGACTGGCAGGTTTACACAAATAAATGAATATTATAATTCGGTAGATAAGCAACTACATTACATTTATAGGATTTAAGCACTTTCCATGAAAGCTTTGCTCCAAGGAGATGCCTCTGGTACAGGCTGCTAATTCACCAACACACGAGCCTGGAGGCCTGGGTTTGACATTAAACGAGTCTGGGCCGTGCCTCTGTGGGGGTTCCTGCTTCAATGGGGAAATAGAAAATGCTTGGTAAGTAGAAAGAGTCATTGTTGACATTTTTAAGCCAGCTGGGAGCCTCGAGAATTTGAAATTTGACCTACATACAAGGGAATGGACCTTTCACAGAGTATGAAGTGCTAGGTGGGGTTTGTAGAGGACAATGGCATGTTGGAGATGGCCAGCATTGCATCTGGGCCCACATAATCCCTCCCCAGCTTTGCCGGCTCCAGGTTCCTGGTGAGGTGCCAACTGGTTCTCAGTTGCCGCAGGTGTGAGGGGTGGCTTCAAGTTTTTGTGGCTCTGGAGTGTGACATTCCTGGTAGATGAAAGGGCTCCTGGAGGACACCCACCAAAGCGGAGGCTGCGTCTGAATGAACACCAAGAAGCAGGTGCGCCAGGGAGGTGTGGGGTGGGAGGCAAACTCTGGATCAAGGCAAAGGTAAATGAGTCAGCGGCGGCCCTCCAGCCAGCTCATGCCGGGTTCCTAGGAGATGCTCCTTGAGGATCTACCACTGACATAGATGGTGAGGCGCAAGGAGGCTGTGGAAGAGGATGCGGAGGAAGGCGCTGAGGATGGTTTCCATTTGTAGAGCTGATTCTGCCTGGCCCAGTGGCAGTTGCCCCACATGAATGGAGCTGCTCTTTCCTGGGGGTTTCCAGTGGAAGGCATGGGAGTGGCTTTTCAGATCTGGGGTCCCTGGCCTTTCCCTGATGAAGGGAGGTGTGTGGGGTGCTGGCCTTGGGGCTCAGGGTAAATGTGGAAGGTTCCAGTGCGGAAGGTGAAGCGACCGGGCCGGGGATACCCGGCCACAACCTGGAAGCTTTGAGGAAGGGAGATGTGGAAGCACTTCCCGTTCCCTGCCTGACGGGCTTAGAGACTGACCCATGCCATGCCAGCCACCCACAGGTTGAGGGCTTGTGATTTAAATTGTTCTACTTTTCTTGTCTGCAATGTTGTCCAAAGTCAGAGGGATCTAAATTTTTTAAAGAAGGGGTGGGAATGTCTGTGTGCTGTTCACACGGACGCAAGACGGTCACTCAGGCTGTGCCCAGCAAGCAGGAGGGCTCCCAGACCAGGCCTGTGGTGGTAGGGTCAAGTCTGCAGTGCCCAGGGTCAAGCTTGAGTTCCTGCTAAGCTGAACTAGGCAGCGGGTCCCCAGGGATGGTGGGAAGTGATGAGGGCTCAGGGATCTGCCCACTTACTCTTTATTTGCAAACAGTATGTAAACACACATGCGAGCTGTTGCTGCCCTCAGGGCGCTGGCACGCTGCCACCCCAGCACCTGGATCCTGGGGCTTGGGCGCCTCGACTTTATAGCATTTGGAAAGCAACTTGATTGGAGCAGGCTGTGGACTCTGCTGATGCCGGGAAATGATTTTCTCTTGGATGGAAGCCCTACTTTGCTTGTTGGGAAAGGGACAGAGTTTGTTCTGGCTGAGCACCAGTGGCAGACACATCATGTTGGTTACTTTGGATGCCTGGAGGCCCCAAGCACAGACCTTTGGGTGCCCTTGGTATATGAGGAACAATTCGGACTGTGGCTGAAGTGTCACCTCCTTCGGGAGACCTTCCCTGACCACTGTTCCTTAAAAAACAACCCCCCCCCAGCTGGGCACGGTGGCTCACCCCTGTAATCCCAGCACTTTGGGAGGCCTAGGCGGGTGGATCATGAAGTCAGGAGATCTAGACCATCCTGGCCAACATGGTGAAATCCCGTCTCTACTAAAAAATACCAAAAATTAGCCAGGCATGGTGGCAGGTGCCTGCAGTCCCAGCTACTCGGGAGGCTGAGGCAGGAGAAAGATGTAAATCCGGGAGGCGGAGCTTGCAGTGAGCTGAGATCGCGCCACTCACTCCAGCCTGGGCGACAGAGCGAGACTCCGTCTCAGAAAAAACAAAACAAAACAAAACCCAAGCCCAAAGAAACAAAACAAAACAACCCACCCTGGTCCATTGTATTCGTACCACTTCACTCTATTTGGAAATCTTTTCGCTGAATTTCTCTCTCCATCAGACAGCGGCTCCTAGAGCACATCGCCTTGTTTGCATGGACGTGGCTCTAGCCCAAGTCCGAAAACAGTGCACGACACACAGCAGGTGCTTTGGAAACTGTGCCATGAATGCAGGCTTTAAAATGTGTCCGGGACTTGTTATTTAATCAGGTATGGGCAGACGCGGGGACACCCAGATGGCTGTCCTGAAGGAAGATGCTTTTATACTCGCAGGTCCCTGGAAGCAGGGGCGCGGCCTGCACCAGGGCCTGTCCGGAGGCACCAGGGAGGGTGGCAAAGGCTTCACCGCGGTTTGGTTTCCCGGAAGGAATGAAGGCTCAGGGGGTTGCGGATCGGATGGCTTGAATGCATGAGGTGCGCCCTGGGCTGTCCTGTGGGCCGGAGCTGTCCCGGTTTGTCCGGAGGTTGTTCCTTCCGGGGGGTCTGTGGTCTCGCTGGAGCTGCGGACCTTCGCGGTGTGTTATAGCCTTTTTTTCTTTTTTTTAATTTTTTTTGAGACGGAGTCTCGCTCTGTCGCCCAGGCTGGAGTGCGGTGGCACGATCTCGGCTCACTGCAATCGCCTGACCGCATCATCCGCACGCTTCGGCCTCCCAAAGTGCTGGGATTACAGGAATGAAAGTATGACAGCTCTTAAAGATGGCACGGCCCAAAGCGTGAGCAACACCAGCATTTATTGTGAAGAGCGAAAGAACAAACCTCGGGCAGCACAGAGAGGAACCCGAAGGGCTCCGCTGCCGGCTGAATGGAGGGGCCAGCTTTTATTCCCTTATTTGCCCCGCCCACATCCTGCTGATTGGTCCATTTTACAGAGTGCTGATTGGTCCATATTGCAGGGTGCTGATTGGTGCATTTTACAAACCTTTAGCTAGCTACTGAGCACTGATTGGTGTGTTTTTACAGAGCACTGATTGGTGCATTTTACAAACATCTAGCTACCCACGGAGCACTGATTGGTGCGTTTTACAATCCTAACTACAGAGTGCTGACTGGTGCATTTTACAATCCTCTTGTAAGACAGAAAATTTCTCCAAGTCTGCACTGGACCCAGGAAGTCCAGCTGGCTTTACCTGCCACTGGGATTGGGGCAGAGGAAGGCTGCCTTCTGGAAGTGTAAAAGACAAATAGAGGAGGTGGCTGGTGTCTGGGCTCTGGACTGGTCAGCTTGCAAAGCAATGGCACACCCAACAGCCAGTCGTTTGCTTTCTGGAGGACTCAGCTAACTCTGGGAGGGGCAGTTCCTTCCTAAGTCCACAAGGCCCCAAGGATGAAGCAGCATAAAATCAGTAGAAAAAAACAAAACAAAAAAACCCATGATCAATACAGAATGACTCTTTGACATGTGCGGCAATGTAAAGATTGTGCATGCAGATGTTTAGGTAAATATGAGAACCAAACAGACGTGAAGTAAGCTAAGACGACTTGGTGTATTATTCGATTTCCATTGGTCCTGAAATCAACACGTTTCCTTTGGGTGGTTTTGCAAAAGGAATCCCTCAGTGGGGAAACAATCTCTTCTGACACCCACCTCCGGAACTTTTTGTTGGAGTACAACATACATTCAGAAAATCACATTTATCCTCAGTTAGAGCTCATGACTGTTCACAAACTGGACACATCCAGGAAACCAGCATGCAGACCAGAGCGGTAACGGCAGCTGGAAGCCTTCTTGTATTCCCTCTTTTTCATCTGTATACCTGTATCCTAACTTCTTAACTAACTTATCCTAACTGTACCATCCTTTTTTTTTGAGATGGAGTCTTGCTCTGTCACCCAGGCGGGAGTGCAGTGGTGCGATCTCAGCTCACTGCAACCTCCGCCTCCTGGGTTCAAGCAATTCTCCTGCCTCAGCCTCCCAAGTGGCTGGGATTACAGTCGCGTGCCACCACGCCCAGCTAATTGTTTGTATTTTTAGTAGAGACGGGGTTTCACCATGTTAGCCAGGATGGTCTCAATCTCCTGACCTCGTGATCCACCCACCTTGGCCTCCCAAAGTGCTGGGATTACAGGCGTGAGCCACCGCGCCTGGCCCCTCATCCTAACTTCTAACAACATAGGTTAGTTTTGCTGGCTTTTCCCTTCTTATAAATGAATTCAAATTGGGTCTAGCTCATTGTGTTTTCACAAACTGTATTTGTGAAATTCACCCACATCATTGCCTACGGTTGAAGATAGTTCATTCCTGTTGCTGTGCAGTATGTGTGAATACATCACACAACGTATATGACCTATACGCACCCATTCCAATGCTAAGGTGAATGTGGTAAATTTCTAGTTTGGAATGGTAATTCCTTCACTGACTTTTTGCCTGCCGGTCTGTGTCAGTCTTTTAGTTGCAAGAAAGAGAACTTGCTTTGGACAACCTGACTCAGAAAGGTGGGTTTACTGGAACCATTCTGCGTAGCTCATAGAATAGAAGGAAAAGGGGAACAGCCAGGCTTTGGAAGGAAGACGATCAGGGATGCCCTTACTAGGGGATCCTGGTGGCAAGAACCCGAGGACAACCTCTCTGAGACGGAATGGCAAGTGGTTCAACTTGCCTAGAGCAGGGTTCCTACCTCTGTTGGGGGGACCCTAGTGGTCCCCAGGAATTTTAGAGTGTGCCATGGAGGAGAACAAGACCTGGGGCTCAGTCAGTTGGAAAACTGGTTTAAAAAGGTTACGCCTCTCAGAACCTTTCACAGGAGAGGGCACAGTCTAACCTTGAGGAAAGGATATTCCTGAACTTGACTTTTCTCATGGGGCATCTACTCACATCTCAAGGGCACTCGTGCTCCAAGAAACACAGCTTGGGAAAATGCTAAGCCAAAGCCGAGTGAACAGAGGGGAGAGGTGGAAAATACGTTTTGGCCTGCATTTTTAATGCACAGATAGGGATTTTTTTTCCCCCTAGAAAATAGGAAACTCTGAAAGCAGATACTCAGTGTGACCCTTGAGGAAGAGCCGTCTGGCAAGGGAGAGTGTTACAGTTTGCAGGGTGCCTTCGGGCCCATTGTCGCATCCGTTCCCAGGGGTGGGTGGTACGGGTGGGAGAGCCCAGATGACGGAACTGACCGCCGATGCCACGCGCTCCTAGAAAGCGGAAGATCCAGGGCACGGTTAGAGTCAGACCTAGGCTCTCGCGGAGAACTGCATCGCGCTCCCGGCTCTGCCGCCTCGGTGCGGGCACCGGGCTCTGCATGAGGACTGGGAATGTGAGTCCCGGGCCTGGACGGGCGCCCTGGGAGCCAGCCTGGAGGAGAACGAGTAGACGGCCGAGGAAGCTGCCAGGGATGCTGAGAAAGGGCGGCGGGGGCCTCGGAGGGAAGCTGGGGAAACGCCGCGGGGGCAGCCGAGGCCGCCGGCGCCCCGGGAGAAGGTGCAAGTGCAGCGGCGCTGGGGGCGCGGGCGGGCGCTGGGCCGCGGCGGGGCCGGCCTGGGGGTGCGCCCTGGGCTCCTTCTGGACCCGCCCGGCCGCGCAGGGGCTCGGTTCCGCCTCAGCTCCCAGCCGGGCCGCCTTCTCCCAGGGCTCGCGCAGCCTCCCGCGCCCGCAGGGTCTTTCCCCCTCCCATCCCTGCCGCCTCCTTTCCCCCCGCCCCGGGGCCTGGGCTCGCCCCGCCCGCTCCCCCGCGTCCACTTCGGCGTTCCCGGTTCCGCAGGCGGCCTGTCCTGCCAGCCCCTCCGTCTGCCACCTGCTTTGTGGGGAACTAGAGCACACACCACACACGGGGGGCGGGAGCGGGGCGCGGGGGGTGGGTGTTGGGGGCGGGGCTGTGGTGTGGTGTGCGTGTGGGGTGTGTGGTGTGTTTGTAATGTAGTGTGTGTGGGGTGTGTGTAGTGTGGCGTGCGTGGGGGTGGTGTGGGGTATGTGCGTGGTGTATGTGGTGTGTGTGTGGTGTGTTTGTGTGGTGTGCCTGTAGTGTGTTTGGTGCGTGTGTTGTGCTATGTGTGTGGTGTGTGTGTGGTGTGTTTGTAATGTAGTGTGTGTGGGGTGTGTAGTGTGGCATGTGTGGGGGTGGTGTGGGGTATGTGTGTGGTGTAGTGTGGTGTGTTTGTGTGTTTGTGTGCGTGTGGTGTGTTCGGTGCGTGTGGTGTGTTTGTGTGTAACGTAGTGTGTGTGGGGTGTGTAGTGTGGCATGTGTGGGGGTGGTGTGGTGTGTGTAGTGTGGTGTGTGTAGTGTGGTGTGTTTGTGTTTGTGTGCGTGTGGTGTGTTTGGTGCGTGTGGTGTGTTTGTGTGGTGTGTGTGCGTGTGGTGTGTTCGGTGCGTGTGGTGTATTTGGTATAGCGTGTGTTGTGTGTGGTGTTTGTGTGTGTAGTGTGTGCGGTGTGTTTGTAGGGTGTGTGAGCTGTGTGTGGTGTGTGTGTGGGGTGAGTGTGCCGTTTGTGTGTAGTGTGGTGTGTGTGGTGTGCTGTGTGGTGTGTACAGTGTGGTGTGGTGTGTATAGTGTGGTGTGTGTGGTGTGGTGTGTGCAGTGTGTTTGTAGGGTGTGTGTGGTGTGTGTGCTGTGGTGTGTGTGCTGTTTGTGTGTGTGGTGTGTACAGCGTGGTGTGGTGTGTACAGTGTGGTGTGGTGTGTATAGTGTGGTATGTGTGTGGGATGTGTGTGTGGTGTGTGTGTGCTGTGGTGTGTGTGTGGGGTGTGTGTGTGGTGTGTGTGGTGTTTGTGTGTGTGGTGTGTACAGTGTGGTGTGGTGTGCCTAGTGTGGTGTGTGGTGTGTTTATAGTGTGGTGTGTGTGGTGCGGTGTGTGCGGTGTGTTTGTAGGGTGTGTGTGGTGTGTGTGCTGTGGTGTGTGTGTGCTGTTTGTGTGTGTGGTGTGTACAGCGTGGTGTGGTGTGTACAGTGTGGTGTGGTGTGTATAGTGTGGTATGTGTGTGGGATGTGTGTGTGGTGTGTGTGTGCTGTGGTGTGTGTGTGGGGTGTGTGTGGTGTGTGTGGTGTTTGTGTGTGTGGTGTGTACAGTGTGGTGTGGTGTGCATAGTGTGGTGTGTGGTGTGTTTATAGTGTGGTGTGTGTGGTGCGGTGTGTTTGTAGGGTGTGTGGTGTGTGTGTGCTGTGGTGTGTGTGCTGTTTGTGTGTGTGGTGTGTACAGTGTGGTGTGGTGTGTATAGTGTGGTGTGTGTGGTGTGTTTGTGTGTGTGGTGTGTGTGGTGTGTACAGTGTGGTGTGGTGTGTACAGTGTGGTGTGTATTGTGTGGTGTGTGCAGTGGGGCGTGTGCAGAAACTACAAGCCCCTGCTCCGCGTGGGGTGTGGAGCAGATGCCGCGGAGGCCACCTGGCCGTGGGCGCTGGCACTGGGGACGCGCTGGCCCAGAGACTCCGGGCTCTCCCGCGTTTCCCCCCCCGCTCCGGCCCCACACTGAGTTCCGAATCCACCTCCTGGGCTCCTCGCCCTGGCTGCCAGGCCCAGAGCCTTCTGCGGGCAGCGAGCTCCCGCCAGGTTCTGCCAACAGCGGCCCCGGAGGGCGGCGTGGCGGCCGCAGGTCCCAGGACGGGAGCCTGTTCCGGTCAGCAGAGCCCCAGTAGCCCCGGGGACTCCCAACGGTGGCCGGTCGTGTTCAGTTTTCCAGTTTGCTTCCTGCACTCCCCGGACCTGTCTGCCCGCCCAGGGCCGGCCGGTGCATCTCGGGAATTTGAGTCCAGCTCTCCGGGAGGCCCCAGGGCCAGGCAAGTGCAGAGGTCGGTTCCACTCCCCAGGGCCCCCTCTCCAGCTTCCAGGACCTTGGTTCTCAGAACCCTCATGACTTCTCTTTGCCCTTTAGAGACCTTCACTGCTTCTATCAGTCACCATATCTGAATCCTGGCTTGCCGCTCCATCCTCCAGTATGGACCAACAACAGGAGATTCTATCTGAGGTTGGAGGTGTGTTTCCCTGACTAGACTCTAAATACAAATCCTCCACCTCTCCATCTGTCTCTCCAGTCATCTCAGAGGCATGGTCTTAACAACACCGTGCACAGTTCCTTGCAAGTTGAGGAGTAGATCCAAATGCTCAGTTCTAAAATTCATTCTTATTGAAGATGACTGGTGGAAATATCAATGCAAACAAAATGAAAAAGTTCAACAATGATTAATACTACGTTTCAACAGAAGAATAAAATCATCTTGATAAAATTTTAATTGGCAGAATTTGCCTTGGGGAACTTTATGCAGGGGAATCTGTGGGTCTGATGTGTGATGGGCTTTGGATGTGTTGTGTAGCTCAGTGTCCCTTCCTGCTACACCTAGTCATCTCCAGAAACTCAGACCACCCATCTACTAAAGGTGGGTGGATGAGCAAGGGGGCCTCGGTGGCATTCCGGATCACACCAAACCTGAGCTCCACTGCCTGACCCACTCGGTGTCGCTGTTAACAGAAACTCACTGCCATCCGGCCTCAGGCCTGCCTCCTTCCTATAGAACTTGACACTGGAAGCACCAGGTGAGCTGGACCTGCTGCTGCTATTGCACTCCCACGATGCAGCCTGAGAATGAAGCCCGCCGGAGTGAGAGAAGAGCAGACCTGAGTGGTGAGCTGGAGACACAGGGTGTGGGTGGTGTCCCTTGAGCTTCGACACCATGCCACACCTGAAACCAGCCTGACATCCATGATTTTGCTTTTTGCTTAAGCCAGTCTGTGTCATTTTCAACAAAAGAGTTCCACTAGATATGACAGATTTCTCTAGAACACCTAAGAAGTGAAAGACCTGAAGCTATTGCAATGGTTCAGGAACTAGGACACTGGTAGGAAACTGGAAAGAAGGCATCAGAGTTAAGGAAATATTTATGAGGTCAACTCGAAGTCTCGGTTACTGAGTGAATACAGTGGCTAAGAGGAATGGAAGCATCCAACCAAATAAAAAAAGATGGCGCTGAGATTTGGGTTACCAGGTCAATGACTGATGCAATGCCATTAACTGAGTTAGGAGTCTCAAATACAGAAGGATGAGTGCAGAGTTGAGGATGAAAAATTCTGCTTTGGACACAATGAGTGTGAGGTGCCCAAGGTTAACCCAACGGGATGCAGTCACACCAAAGCAACAGGGTGTGCACCTGAAACTCACAAGGGTGATCGGGCTGTGGTGAAGATTCGTGATCACCCATAAACGAATTCATTAAAAGCATGAGAGTGGAGGGGCCCCTAGAATATGGTGGGTGCATGAGACTAACCCTAGATTGGGGATAGCTCCCTGGGAAATCCAAGGGACAAGGTGAGGAGGAGGAGCCCACCAAGGAAACCAGAAGAGGTCCAAGGACGGCAAGGAGCACAGCCTTCAAATCTGGGAGCCAACTATCCAAGAAAGGAGTGGTTTGCTGTGGATGCCATGGGTCACTGCGTCCCATCTAGGAAAGCAAGTTGAGTTCTCTCTTGAATACACTGGGATTGATTACCCAGACTTTAAAGAATCTGTCCCCGACATCCCTTCATTCACTCTGCTCTTTACCTTCTCCTCTTCCCTGGTCACCAGCACCTCTGCTAAAGGGTGGAGAAAGGAACTTCTGATCAGTTACAGAAAAACTTTAGGGTTACGTGGTGCAAGCTGCTCTGCCTCTGTTTGTGAAGAAATTAGACTATGGCCAGCCATGGGAGTGGGATCATTTTGGTTTCTGGAGCAATAATTAGTAGCAACTTTTAGAGGTGGTCATTTCGGTTCACTTCTGGGAAGAATTCGTGTTTAAGAAAAATAGATGCAAAGTTACTAAGTACACCTGATATTTAAACAATCTCCAGCAGATAAATGCTGATACTGACACTCTTACTAGAAAACGAGAAATATCCATCTTGAGGAAGAGAAACGACTTTTGTTGAGTTATGCTCCCGGGTCCCCTTTCACTGGAGGGATATCTCAGCTTGCGGAGCCCCTGGTTACTGCACTCCTCGGTTCCAGAACCCAGCAATTCCTATCATCACGATTGTTTCAAGTCTCATCCAAGCCCTGTATATTTCAGGTCATCCTTAATTTCTTGTTCTGTACCCAGAGGAGATGAGGAAAACCTTTTAAGTCTCTATGAGAGGCAAACACATCCTCCTCACTGCCCTAGCCCCATGTGATTGATGAGGCAACTAAGGAAGAGAAGTAGGTACTTCTGGGACGGGAGGAGCGCAGTGCTGAGGAACTCTGAGTTCTATTTGGAAATAGCACTGATTTCTTAGTATACTCTTTTTGGTGTTAATATAGAAAATATCAAAAACACAGTTAAAAGAATGAAGCATGTCTACACACACGTGGCCAGAAAGCCTGACCAGAAGCTGGTAGCAGTGACGGATGACAGTGCTTGTCCCTGGGCTGAACAGTGGAAGAGTTAGGGGGGAAACTGCTCTTTGAGACCCTTTCAATTTCATGTTATGGATTTATAGATAGATGAATTAAACATTATATAAAAAAGGAATAAAACCATTGGTAGGATCTGTATTCCAGGAAGAAAAAAGCATATTACATAATAGGTCAATCAATGCACAGAAATAAAAAAAAGAATTTAACTAGAGCCTATGCTAATCATACATCCCTTCCCTGTTCCAGAGTCCTGTTGTCTCTGGGGTCTTGGTCCATCTTATCTAGGCCATGGAGTGGTGGGGTGGGGATGCTGCTAATTCCTAGGCAGGAAACAGGGGCCAGTTACCCTTGTGGTGTCATTTCTGGGTCCTGGAAAGGAGACCACTGCTGACCCCTGACTCACCAACCACTAATTACTGATGGAAATCCCACCGGCCTCCCTGGACAAAGGCAGCCTAGACCTGGACTCATTCACATGCAAAGGAAGTGGCCAGAAGAGCCTGCTGTTGGCAGGGGTGAGGGATGGGAGAGCACGCTAAGTGGCCTGTCTGTGGGGGAGGGAGAGGATGCAGCAGCACAAGCCGGCCTGAGGTTAGGAGCCTGCGGTGTCTCCAGGAAAGCAGAGGCGGCTGTGGGGGGCGCCCGGGCTGAAGAGCCAAGTGTAGAGACTGCTTCATCTTGTCCATCTCCAGAAACTCAGACCACCCATCCACTAAAGGCAGGTGGATGAGCGAGGGGGCCTCGGAGGCATTCCAGATCACACTGAACCTGAGCCCCACGGCCTGACCCACCCAGCATCGCTGTTAACAGACGCTCGCTGCTGTCTGGCCCGGACCCCGCTGGCGCTGCGGGTCCTTCCACCCCAGTTAGGAAGGGTCATGGTTCCCGTGGAAACCCCTGCCAGGGTGAATAAACTCGGCGTGGGGCTGACTGGCTTTGGATTACTCCGTTGCTTACAAGCCGAGTTCCGGTCTGTGCCTCAGTTTCTCCCTCTGTAAAACAATACGAATACCGGCCCAGAAGCATTGTTGGACAGATTAAACGAGAAAATCCACTGGAAGTGTTTAACAAATGACGCACAGTAAGGGCTTCACACCTGCTAGCCGATGTCCCCTGCAGCCTTTATTCCTTACCCAGTCCCCCTTGGCCTGCTATGTGGAGATAAGGGGGCTTGCCCCCGCCGCGGTCCCGGTGTGCTTTAACGGGCTCCCGGGGAAGCGGTGTGGAAAATGGATTAGGGAGGGAGGAGGCCAGAGCCTCGGAAGCCAGGGAGAGGTCTGCAGGCATCCAGATGGGAGCTGGAGGGGCGGGACAGGGCCCTTGGCAGGGGGATCCAGGACATATTTTGGAGAAGTTCTCTCTAGGACTTGGTAACAGGTTGAGAGCGGCCACTTGGCCGGGGGCGCCGGCTTCGGAGGCGGGAGGGAGGTGGAGGAAGGGAAGGCAGCTGCGGGGCCGACCTGCGGGGTGGGAGTGGGGGGTGGCTGGGGGCGTGAGGCCGGGGGCTCGGGGCCGCAGGGGTTCGGCCTGGAGGAGCGGCGTGGGCGCGCCGGGGCCGGGATTCCCACTGGACGGGTCGGCTCCGCAGCCGCTGCGCTCGGAACCCCCAGGCGCCCCGCAGTACCCGGCGTCCTTCCTGCCTCCTCCTCGCCCCTGTCCTCCGTCCGGGCCCCAGTCCCGCCGACCCTGCCGGCGCCTCCGCCCTCCCGCCCTCGGCCTTCCACGACCTCGGCGCGCCGCGCGGGACCCAGTGGAGGCTGCTTTCCCGCAGGCCGCCGTCCAGGGAGGGGAAGGGAGCGGACCCTCCCGGCTGCAGGTGCCTGGGCCCCCGGCGGCCTCGCCCCACTGGCCTCGCCTTCGCGCGGGGGCACAGGAGGCACTCGGCCCATCGTCCCCGCTAACCGAATTCCCCTCCACCCGGCCCGTCGCCAGCCCGGGTGCCCTTCCCGCCCGTCGCTATCCGAGAATGTGCCCCGTGGCCCGCAGGCCGCGGGGTCTGGAGATGGAGGGGACCCCGCAGAGGGTCGCGCCGCCCTCCCCTCCCCTCCACTCCCCGCGGGAACAGCCCCCGGGACCGCCCCTCGCTCCTGCCACGGGGGGACTGAGCTTCCCCGAGGTGTGCGGCTCCGGAGAACTCGTGCCCTCCAGCTGGACCTCGCTGCCCGTTTCCAGCCGGCCAAGCCATCCGCTAGTTCGTTCGCTTTCTCTTTCCCGCACAGGGACAAGCAGCCTGAGTCGGAGGAGCGGACGGCTCGGGGCGGCTCCCGGCGCGCGTTGTGGGCCCCGCCGCGGGGGCTTCGGGAACGCGCGGACCCAGGCGAGGCCGCCTCTGCCCGGCCGCAGCCCCACACTTGTCCGCGAACGGGGGCGGGGGGGAAAGCCGAACGGCTCCTGTGCCCGCAGGCGGTGCCCCCGGGGCTGGGTTCGCGCGGCTGCGCTGCCAGCCCCGGACACGCAGGACTTTCGGTCCCACAGCCCGACGGGGCCGGCGCGCCGCCCCTCCGCCCTCTCCCGCTCCCCGCTCCCGGCCCGCGCGTCCTGGACGGCGGGGGAACTGTCGGACGCTTCCCGCCTGGCCAAGCCACACCAGGGACCTGCGCACCCAATGGCCCACGCGCCTGCTGCTCCGGGGTTTTCACGGCCACGGGAGACTGGAGGCGGGGCGTTCTGCCTTTCCCTTCGTTTAGGCCCGGCCACTCCCCAGCCCCACGGTTTGGAAGTGGCCTCCTCTGAGGACTCCAGCGCCAAGCGTGTTTCTCCTTTCGAGCTGCGGAAGCCATTGAGGGGGGCATTCCATCATCCGCGGCTGCCTTCCTCCGTGGGTCTTGTCCCTCGGCGCCCACCTAGGGGACCTTCTAAGCTTCCTGAGACCTGCTTGTCCACCCCAACACGTCCCAGCATTTGGCGGTGCCCTAAGGGGTCTTTGAGAGCATTTTAGGAGGTGAGCGGCGCCCCTACCTGGGCTTCGCGGCGCCAGTTGGGTTTGCCCTTTGCTGGCATGTCAGTGAATTAACTGCTGTCCTGGGGATGACCTGCCTGATGATTTGGCCTCTGCAGCATCCTGGCTGTGTATTTCAGAATTCCTCCCATCTTATCCACCTGCTGAAGGCCTGTGCCCCTGATACGGTTTGGCTGTGTCCCCACCAAATCTCACCTTGAATTTTAATAATCCCCACGTGCCACGGGCGGGACAAGGTGGAGGTAATTGAATCATGCAGGTGGTTTCCCCGAACGCTGGTCTCGTGACAGTGAGTTTTCACGAGAATTTTTTTTTTTTTTTTTTTTTTTGACAGAGTATCTGTCACTCAGGCTGGAGTGCGGTGGCGCGATCTCGGCTCACTACAACCTCTGCCTCAGCCTCCCGAGTAGCTGGAACTACAGGCGCGCGCCATCACATCCGGCTATTTTTTTTTTCTTGTATTTTTAGTAAAGACGGGGTTTCACCATGTTGGTTAGGCTGGTCTCAAACTCCTGACCTTGTGATCTGCCTGCCCCGGCCTCCCAAAATGCTGGGATTACAGGCGTGAGCCGATCTGTTGGTTTTATAAGGGGCTTTCCCCACCCCCTTCCTCTCTCTCCTGCCACCCTGTGAGGAAGGTGCCCTTCTTCCCCCTTCAGGCGAACTGCCTCCGTGATTGTAAGCTTCCTGAGGCCTCCCCAGCTATGCGGAACTGTGAGCCAGTTAAACTGCTTTATAAATTAACCCCGGTATTTCTCGGGTATTTCTTCATAGCAGCGTGAGAACGGACTGAAACACCCACCGTGTGGAGTAGGGGAAGCTGAGGGAGCTAGGAGGTCCCAGCAGGGTGAAGGTGTGATGGCGTCTTGGGGCAGTGGGAGTGCTGCCTGAGGGAATGGTGGGCAGGTCATTGAGGCTCCATGGTGAGCACGAAGCTGAGAGAGGGAGGTGTCAATTCCAGAGTCAGGCGTGACATGGAAGGAACCTGGGGCTTTGCCAGGCATAGGTGAAGGAAGGCCACTTAGGTAATGGCAATGGGAAGAGAGGGCAGTGAGTGGTGGACGGAGAGGAAGAGAAAGCTGAACATTGGAGCACAATGAGGATGCTGGGAGGCAAGCAGAGGGGGTCGGGGGTTCTCATATGGTGCATTCTGGCATTTATATTTTGAAAAATAATTGTTTTGTTCCTATTAATGCTTTTATAATAGTTTTAGCAGAGAAGAAAAAATATGAATTAGCTATTACGAGGCTTCTTTTGAAGTTTCTTTCAGTTCAGAAACATGTCCCACTTTACAAAAAATTAAGAAAATCCAAAAGTACGGAGGTCAATAATTGATATTTTAGTCTGACAAGACAACTCACTGGAGTTTCCTTAGAGACGTATTAGAAATTCAGAGCTGCATGCATTTTCCCCCCTGCCAGATAAACTGAAACAATATAAAGTGAGTTTTAGTTATTTCTTTCAATGAGACTGTGAGGCCTATTTAGCTAACAAAAAAGGTATCTGTAGAAAGCAGCATTCTTGATTCTTATCTACAAAACAGAGCAGTAAAAAACCAAGAATATCAGATGAGTATTATCTCTGTCCATGACAGGTATCATATTGGTATGATTAAGACTGGTCTTAATGGAAACTTAGGCAATAAATATAACCATCATAGTTTAACCTGCGGCAAAGCAAACAAAATACATTAAGTATAATAGAAAAACAATGCAGGCAAAGGCAGGCAGATTGCTTGAGCCCGGAAGTTCGAGACCAGCCTAGGCAACGTGGCGAAACCCTGTCTCTACAAAAAAATGCAAAAATTAGCCGGGCAGGGTGGTGCACGTCTGTGATCCCAGCTACTTGGGAGGCTGAGGTGGGAGGAACCCTTGAGCCCGGGAGGTCCAGGCTGCAGTGAACTATGATTGCGCCACTGCACTCCAGCCTAGGTGACAGAGTGAAACCCTGTCTTACAAAAAAAGAAAAACTATGCTGTGTGTGCATTTTTTCCCAATCTTTTAATAAGGAAAATGTTTTTTCAAAATAATGGCTTATATGGAGTGTCAATGTAAAAACCATATTAATTTCAAATTTATAAGTAAAATATAGTCAGCGATCTCACATATGTCAAAATTTGGCATATAACACATTTTGAAGAGGTGTTGCTTTTGGTCATACGTTTTTTCCATTTTAAAAATTGTGGTAAAATACATATAAAATTTAGCATTTTAATGACTTTTAAGTGTATACTTCAGTGTCATTAAATTCACATTGCTGTGCAACCATCAAGACCATCCATCTTCAGGCCACTTTCCATCCAGTAAAACACAAACTCTATACCCATTAATAACTCCCTTCTCCCCTCCCTCCAGTGTCTGGCAACCACCGTTCTACTTTGTCTCTAAGAATCTGACTAATCTAGGTACTTCATCTAAGTGGAATCATACAGTATTTGTCCTTCTGTGTCTGGTTTATTTCTCTTTGCACACCATCCTCAAGATTCATCTATGTTGTAGCATGTGTCTGAATTTCCTTTCAAGGCTGAATAATATTCCCGTGTGTGTATAACATTCTGCTTATTCACTGATAGGCACTGGAATGCTTTCTTCACGTTTTAGCTATTGTGAATAATGCCACTGTGAACACAGATGTTCAGGTGTGTGGACATTTTGATACGAATGTAACACCACGAAGCACACGGTGTGCTCCATCATGAGCTCAGCTGTATGTGGACAAGGAGGGCGCTGGAAGTCGTGGTGGGGCAACTGAAGCACCTCTCTGGAAATACTGCGTCCCGGGAGACAGAAGGTCAGGCAGGTGAGTCCTGCCCAGGGACAAACCTCAGACAATCACTGGCACATCAGAATTCCTGTGAAAGCGCAAAAACAAAAAGGGTGCCTGTGCTGAGCCCTAGACCCCTTGATTTACAGTCTCTTGACGAGGACCCTGGACATCTGCATGCTTAAAAGCCTCTCCGGAGGTGCTGACTTGCTACCTTGGGGCTGGGAACCGCACAGCCTGGGACTTGGGAAGGAAGGGCCAATCTGTCTTTCCTCCTAGGGGCAGAGAGTAACTACCAGAGGCACCGTTTTCCTAGCGAAACCCTGCAAGACCCTACAACGCAAAACAGCTCTCCTGGGGTGGCCCTTTAGCCAAGCAAAAGCGAGATGTTCTTCCCGCCTGCAACACACACCAAGTGGAGCCAGCCGTACACGCCACAGTGTACAGGGGCATCACCCACAGCAAGGTGGCTTATGAACCATCCCAGTAAAGCTTCCCGGAAGCAGTGGGCAGAAGGAAGATGGTTTGCAGTCTCTGGTGGAGGTGAAACCAGAAACAAGTCTGCACTGAGCCCAGTGATGGGCACTCTTGCTCTCTGAAGGTGCGGGCCTGTCACTGGGGCTGGCAGGTTCAGCAACATCCTTGGTGAGGCCTGGATCCTAGACCCACTGTTAGCTGGATTTGTGACATAAAAATCTTCCACGTGCCAAAAACACAAAAAATAAAAAACCGTTAAGGCGGGCAGTGATCCCCATTCCTTTGGATTTTATAGACCAGTAAGTGTCAAATAAAACTTCTGGGACCGACATGACTGCCAACTTTTAGTCTTGGCTGGGACAATGAAAAAGACTGAAAGCTATGACCTACCATCATTTCACAAAAGAGGGTTATTTTGATATCATAAAGGAAGGATAACTTCAGAATTTAAAAAGTGTACACACTGAACTTTAATTAGAAAATAACCGTGTATTTCCTGTGGCGTTCTCATTTTCTGTGGACGAATGAAAAGTTCATCATCATCTCTGCAAACTTAGGCTTCTTTGCCTTGAATACTTAGGGGCAGCTGTACCATTTGCAGATGTTGTTTATTTCCTTGAAGAGGTGTTTTCAGGGCTTTAAGGGAACATTGCTCTAAAGAGCACACTTGGCCGATCAGTCCCTTGAGAAGACTTTGGTTTTTGATTTTTTGTTCACTTCTGAGCAATGACTCCACATCCTGGGTACACGGAAGCCCTCTCTCTCAACTCAGTAGCAGTGCTCTCTAGCACAGCCAGTTCCCGGCTCAGGTCGTTTTCTGGATGGATGTGTCCTCCTCTCGCAGCCCTGTGAACTGACTGAAGGACAGCTGCAGCGGTGCATCTGAACCTGCAGTGGAGGCAGTTCAGGTCCTGCCTACAGCGTGCACACGAGATACCAGGGGCTTTCCACCATGATTTTTCACCACATGATTTCCTTTCGTTCACCTGTAGCTCTGCCTTACCTGTACAGCTCAAGCCCTAGCACAGAACACAGGGGCTGAGTAAAGGCTTCTAAATACATATGAATTCAACAACGAGCGCATTCATTTTGTTGTAAACCATATAAATTACTCTCAAAATGTAATCGTTTCTAACAAAATAAAAAGTTGACTCATTTCTTCATACTTAACTTCAAAAATACTATACAAACCTTTATTTACATTGATTAAATCACAATAGGTACATAAAAAGTTGAGGCACTGGTGTCTGTGGCTAATGGTAGTAATCACAGCTCACATAGCGAAGTGAGTAACATTAACCTTTTAATTACCATTTTAATATCATATATACCATATATTCAGTACTAGTTATGACTTTTTTCTAAAATAATAATAGAACATGATACCCAGGGAAAAAGAGAATACTTAATAACTTTCCCAAGTGCTAGTAAAAAAGAAACACATTGGTGTACACCTGATTTGAGGGGCGGACATGATTCAGCCTATGAGCCATCAGGAGAGCAAAGCAAAGCTTTTTTAAACTGGAAGGACACTCACGCTGTTTTGGTTCAGACCTTTCATCTTTCATACTGGGAAACAATGCTCACCAGGGCAGTGTCACATCATTATGTAATACAGTAAGAAAGAAGTCCCAGGTCTCCTACTAACAAACCTAGAATCTTTTCTAATTCATAACAGAGGTTTATACTACAAATACAATCATATTCTTGAAAGATCAAATCAAATATCAAGAAAAACACATCCATGATAATACTTCAGACTTTAAAAAATCCTAAAGCAATAATTTAATAAAAAGGTATGTCAACAACTGTGTTCAAGATAATAGAATCAGTGTGGAATCCAGTGCCGTAAACAGTAATGGCAGCAGTTCACTGGTGCAGTAATTCATTTACATACTTATGTAGTACTCTGTGTATTGGTTGTGTTTTCATCTGTACTACTTGAGTTAAATTTCTTCCATAAAAATTTCTCATTTGATTTCCAAAGAGGAGTTGCTGGCTCTTCTCTCCTTTTGGAGGGTGCTGCTAGAGGTGCCTTTTCACACAGAGTCTCTATTACTGCCAAGTCTGTGAGTTTGTTAAGACTCTCATCGTTCTGCTCATTCAAAATGTCCCAGAAATCTTTTGGTCTCTGTTTTGCTTTTTCCACGGGCCCTGAAAGAACTTGCTTTGGCAGTTGTGTGGGACTGTTCCCATGACTTCTAAAAAGGTCGTCAAGAATAGAGGTATCACCAAGTAAGCTTATCACAGAAGAATTTTCCAGCACTGGATTTTCTATCTTTTTGTTTTCCAGTTTCAGAAGGGGTTCTTTTCTTGAAATGCCCATTCTTGTGAGGTCCTGTTTATCTTTCATGGTATTTTCTAACCTTCTCTCATGTGTTTCAGACTCACTGTTCTGAGAACGGGATGTCACAGTATCTTTGGATGCTTGGCTATTTTTCCCACTGTCAATCTTTTGAGTAGAACTAACAGGTGATTTCTTAGTTTCTGCATCATTAGAATACACCTCTTCTCTACAGGAACTAAGATTTTGAAACTTAATTGATTTTCTTTTATATGTTTTTAGGCTGCAAACTTGAGAAATTTTGTTGGTAGGATCTTTAAATGACAAGGTTTCAGAATCTGACAGCCTTGCTTTTATAAGAGAGTCTCTTTTTTCAGATTTCTTCCTGGTGCACTCTCCTTTCTCAAAGGAAGAAGTGTTGAATTCTGATGCAGAATCCACAAAAAGTTCTTTTACCTCTGGATATTGAGAAGCATAAAAGTCTCTTAGCATTTTCTGTCGTTCTTCTGATGTGGCACTGGTTATATGTTCAGCAAATTCGTTTACAGAAGACGAGTTAAAATAAGAGGCCATTTCTTCAAATTGTTTTCTAAAGATTAAATGAACAAAACGAGTGGTTATTTTCATTACATTTTATTTTGAAATAACTCATCACCAGTGACAGGAAATGTAGAGGCCAAGGAAGGTAATCTTGTTCCTTTAGCATGTCTGCTGAATTCCATAATGAAAATGCATTTTATCCTAGTAGAATGAGGCCTCTTCTCTGATGCTACTGAGAAAAGTATTTTAGCTCACAAAATCACCACTTTGTAAGTTATTTTGATTTATGCTATTATATTAGGTATTTCCGGGGAATTATGGAGGCCCAGCATGCTACTCCTCCAGTGAGCCAGTGATTTATGACTGACATGAGGATCATGATTTACAGAATCTGTACTTGAAAATCCATATTGTATTCAAGTCCCATGAAATAAAGTTGTCAAAGAAGAATCTTAACGAAAAGAGCAAATTCTGAAAAATTAAGACAGACATTTGTTTTTTTCCCTTCCCTCTCCTCTTCCCCTTCTTCTACAAATACAATATAGAAATCGCATAAGACTTTTTGATGAGCCCAAAGGAAAGTTCTAAACTGATAAACCCAGATTATTTTTTCCCCAGCTGGTATGGACACCTAAGCTAAGAAGTGAGATGCTATTAGAAGAAGTGTGTTGTATTCTTAGTATAAGATACTAATAAAAGCGGTTGTATACATGTATGAGGAAATGGACCTTCAAGAACCTTGGTAAGATAGAGGCAGAAAGACTTAGGGACCTGGGCATTGAGCCCTGCTCCTTCCCCTAAACGAGGGTGCTATGGACTGAACTGTGCCCCTCCTCCAAATCCTGCTGAAGCCCCCTAACCCAGGACGTAACAGTATTTGGAGTTGGTGCCTTTAGAAGGTAATTAAGGTTAAATGAGGTCATAAGGGTGGGACCCTGATCCAACAGGATTAGTGTCCTTAGAAGAGATGCCAGAGAACCCACACAGTTTCTTTCTCTTCTGCCTCTTCCTCTCTGCCATGTGAGGACACAGGGAGATGGTGGCCACCTGCCAGCCAGGAAGAGGGCCCTCACCAGAAACTGAAGCAGCTAACTTCTTATTGTTGGCCATCCAGCCTCCAGAACTGTGGAAATGAATTTCTGCTGTTTGAGCCACCCAGTCTATAGTATTTTGTTATTACAATCCAAGCAGACTAAGACAGTGGGTATTGCTTTGCTGATGAAGAGTTTGGGCCAAGAGATAGAACAGCTCAATGTTAATAAATACTCCTTTGAACAAAAGTCATAGAGAGTGAGTGGAGCAGCCCATGATTCAAAGTCCTAAAGTTTTAGAAATTATATTTTATACCATAGTTCCTTAAAACATTCCTTTATTCACTCAACAAATATGTATAGAGTCTGTTATGTGCTAAGCACTATAGCAGGAACTATATAACAGCAAATAAGACTCTGGTTTCTATCTTCAAGGAGTTTACAGTTTACTTGGGGTAGACGAATGCATGAAAATCAAACTAGACTAGAGTGATAAACCCATAATGTGAATTTACCATGAGGTAAATATGGGCCGCTACTGGCATTCATAGAAAGGGAACCTAGGTCAGTGACTGGTGGTAGGCAAGGTGGGTAGAAAAGGCATCTCTTCCTGGTAAGTCGGTCAGGTAATGATGAGTGAGAAGTCTCCCGGGGGAGAGGGCGCATGTACAGTCTCAGGTCCAAGATGACCTGGTTCAAAGAGTGGCAGGAGAAACTGCAAGGAAGAGGCTAAAAATCATAGGGGGTCTGTAGGCCAAGTTCAGAAGTTTGAATTTTATCTTATGCACAACAGAGAATCCTTAGCATAAAAAAAATTACTTTTAATGTATGTAAGTAGGAGCTTCAATGCCACTTTTATTTTTGCCACGCAGACCAGGTTATATAGTTTGTGTTTCCTTTGCTGTTAGTGGTAGACCATAAAGCACACTCACAACTTTCGTTTGTGGCTTCAGATGGGCCCATGGCTTCTAGTCCTCACTACACTATCTTGTTAACTTCCCCAAATCCAGACACTATCCATGCTTTATCAACAGCCACTTTCATCTCCAACAGAATATTTAATAACACATATACATGACTCCAAATTTCTGTCCTGGAAATTGCCAATGTTCTTGTTGGAAAGTAACAAGCATATTCTTAAGAGGTTCCAGTTTTCACTTCACATGAAATAATGAGAGATTATTCTGTTTATTAATCATCTTCAAATCCATTTTCATGGCCCTTCTAATAAATATTTGTGCTTGTAAAGATTAAGCGATTGGCAAGGTTACAAGCTGACGCCTTTTATTTATCTAAGGCTTGGTGGTGTCTCAGCAACTGCCAAAGTAACTTCACCTCCGCTGTGCTGAAACCGCGACGTCAGCAGCGACCCTGTGAGCTGTCGCCTCTGGGAGGACAGCGGCTTCTAACCTCGTTTTCTCTGAGTAGTCTGCAAGTACACTATGCCACACGGTTGTTGCTTACAGGATAAGCTATAATTCAGTACTTCTTTTTCTTTTTTTGAGATGGAGTCTCGCTCAGTCGCCCAGGCTGGAGTGCAGTGACTGGATCTCAGCTCACTGCAAGCTCCGCCTCCTGGGTTTACATCATTCTCCTGCCTCAGTCTCCCGAGTAGCTGGGACTACAGGCGCCTGCCACCTCGCCCTGCTAGTTTTTCATATTTTTTAGTAGAGACGGGGTTTCACCGGGTTAGCCAGGATGGTCTCGATCTCCTGACCTCGTGATCCGCCCATCTCGGCCTCCCAAAGTGCTGGGATTACAGGCTTGAGCCACCGCGCCCGGCCAGGATAAGCTATAATTACCATTCATTTTATTTTTGCCTTCTAACTGGCTTTCCTAACTCTGGACCTTCAGAATTTTCTCTAAGAATGTAAGGAACTGCAGGGTACAACCAGGTGGCATAAGCCAGCCACTTTGTGAAGAAAAATTAGTTAACTAGAGTAGACTTCCATAACCCATTTAGTGAAAGGGGGAAAAAAGAAACCAAAGATATGTCTCTTTCAGCAAATGTATCAAAAGCAGTTATGTATCACGGATACAATTCAAAATCCTCCCTTTCTGGAGGAAGGGAGGTGGAACACAGCTGAACTCATCTTCTGTCTGCCTAAGCTTCCGGAAGGAGAGGTAGGACTGAACACTTTGTTCAGATGATCATGTGACTGCAGTGCAGGAAGGTGCAGTCTTGATTCTATTGACTAGGACAGTTAATGGAAAAGAGGGTGGTAAAATGTACATGGTTGGACGGTTTTAATTCTACATCCCTAATTGGTAACCAAAGCCAATAAGGCACGTAGTGACTGAAACACTTGAACGTGCCACTAGAACTCAACGAAGCTGACGAGTCTGTCATTGCTCTGCCCACAGCTCAAGACGCGTATGCAGCATGCCGTACGGCATCGTGTCCATTCCAAAAGCAAACTCCCCACACAGCAGGTGCTGTATTAGTCACTTTCACAACGCTGATTACAACGTTTGATCTGGTGCTGGAGCTGAAGGATTTCATCAGGCCGGACAGATCAATTGCTGGAGAGAAAGGCAAAATAAAAATAGCACCATGGTGCATGCCTGACTGGAAAACCATGGGTAATTTACCACCAAGTGCAAGGTTGTGAAGGCTGCCTTCTTGCTCATCTATCATGCTGTGTGCAAGCCCAGCTGTAACCCGATGCAGCAGATAAGCAAGACTCAGTGCCCTCCTCTCAGCCGCCAAGCCAGGAGGCACCACAACCTCCGTCGAACTCAACCCAGCAGTGACTTCAACGAAGCCGCAGCATGACTAGCTAGCACGGGCCCTGACATCAAGCTGACATGATCACTCTTTCAACCTGGTGCCAACCCTAACCTTGGGGTCACTGACTGAGCCTTCATAAGTCAGTGTAAGCTCATCGCAACCTTTTCTGAAATGGCCTCATATGTCACAATGTGAAGTTTCACTGAGGAAGGATTCAGTCATGCCTCACTGCTCCCTGGTGCAGGTGGTGACATAATGAAATTCATGAGCATTGAAGGGCGACTCACTGAGAAACATGAGGAAGAACTCTTTCCATTTCTTAGTCTTCTGACTCAGAGGGCACAAAGAATTCGCACCTGCAAAGTTCCCTGCTCTCTGTAAGGTTGCAAATGCATGGAAAAGAAAGCTAGATACTTCCTTCAGAGACTGCCAGTCAACAAAGGAGTCCCCTCCAAACTTACTCATCATGATGTTGAAGAGGCAGTTTCCAAACCACTTCTTAAGAAGGCACTGATGAGCAAAGAAGATGAAGGAGGACTATAAACAGCATACAATATATCTAGGGAAGAGATTAAAGTTGCAGCTACGTTGAAGCCCGGAACAGAACAAACCAGTGTCCTAACATGGCTCTTGGAGGCAATCGAGAACAGAGAATGCATGCAAACTTGGGGGGAAAAAGGTATATGGTCAGCTTCCTGGCAAAATATTTGCCCAAAGTGAAAAGGCACACTCCGCAAAAATCCTTGTTGCTGGTCTGTCTGTGGGGAGGTACGCTGTGTGGCAGTGTGGGAGGTGTTCACCTTTCTGTGCAACTACAGACAGCTGAGAGCCATACTCCAACAAGCCACGCTAGCACTCCAAAGAGCTAGGGGACAAGCTCTTCCCCGGGCAGCTGAGGAACTAGCTGCCTGGGAGTCGCCAAACCCCTGCAGGAAGTATTTTGAACCCACAGAGCCAGAGACATTTCCCACTGCCCCCAGAAGCCAGCAGGGCCAGTCCGACCACGCCTCCCATGCCTGTTCACTGCCGTCATCCATCACCACTGGCCTCTCATCTCTTCCTACTGTACATCTTGATCTAATCCAATCCCTCACCCTTCCAAGCCATCCCTCGGTGCCCCCGGAACCAACAGTCCCCCAAGTCTTCTATGCTGAATGGTCCTGTGCTCTGATGATACTGCCTCTTCCCATGCAGCCCTTGCAAGGCAAGGCTCTTGCATCTCATGGCTCTCCAACCTCAGGGTTAGTGCTTCTAGACACTGCTGCTTCCAGACCATTCTTTTCTTAGAAAACTCCTTCCCCTCTTTAACATTTATGCCATCCAGCTAAACTGTTCTCTCCTTAATCTTAAGTGACCCCTTCGTTGCTTCCTGCTAGCAGCTAAACTCTCAAGATTCTGGATTAATCTTGCTTCCCACCCCATCTCTTGCCATCATTCTTGATAACATCAATATCCATATGGATGTCCCGCCCAATCAATGCCTGGCCCACCACTTTTTTAGCTCACCTCCAAACTCATCTCAACTCCATGTTGGCCCCTACTCCCAAGTTTATAAACTGCCGTTGTCATTACCATCAACAGCTCAACCTCCAGTCCCTGACTCAGTCATCTCAGGCTCCAGCTCAGCTGCTTGATGATCGCCCACAACAGCAATGCCGGGGGATATGCTGGTAACTCAAGTCCTCAAATTCACGGACTCCTGTGCTTTTGCACGATCCATCAGCCTCCCTTGTCCAGCTTAGGTTTAACTTTATAATCACTCCTTTACAAACATTCTACAGCTTCCTTGCTTCTCTCTCCCTCCATTCTAACCCCTGGGCAGACCCAGCCATCTCTCTACTTGTGTCTGCAACAGAGCAACTGAAGCTTGCTGAATAAAATATGCAAACTGGACAGATGATTTTCCTGAAATTATTCTCAAATGGGAACTTAACGCCATCCACAAATTCTAGTCCCATTAAGCCTACTTTCCTACTTTATAAATGATTTGTTTCCTAACTTCTCTCTCCCTAAATCTTTCTCTTTCTGAACTTAGGGCTTCGGTTCTCAATTCACTGAGAAAATGTCACATCTGTGCCTGTGTTTGTCCCTTCTCTTTCAACGCCTCTCAAAGGCCAGACCATGGCCTATGGTTTGGGTACCGCCCTCCACTGCTTCCAGGCCCTCCCTCTTTCTGTTTTCACCTCTCTGACATGATCTCTTTTTTTCCTACAAGTCTTTTCCCTCAACACACAACGGGTTCTGCTATCTCAACTCTAAGACCCACAATGCCCTCCGGCTGCTGCTACTTTTTACAAACTTATAGCTCCGGCCACCTCCCACCAGCAGGCACCTGCCCACTGCTTCCATCGGAACTTGCAGCACCTGCCACCTCCCGCCAGGGCCTGCGCACTGCTTCCCAGGCTGCTCCTGCCGAAGTGCCTGCTGAGTGCTCTGCTACTACCTCCAGTGGGCAGTTTCCCACGTCATCTGCTTCTGGTTCTCAGCGGTATTTGATAAAGTTAAGAACTCCTTCCTTTTAAGACCCTCTCACTACTCCTGGACTTCAGGACCTGACACTGTGCCTCTTACACCTCCTCCAGGAGGAGCTGCTGCCTCCAGTCTGTGTCCTGGGGCTTCTCTCCTCCTCTCTGTGCTCTGTTCCTAGGCTGCTCACATAGTCTCACAGTTCTGAAGACCATTTATAAACTCTATGCTGACGACTCCCAAATTTAAACCGTTAATTTAACCCCCAAACCAGAAGTAGCTCATACATACATTGCCTATTGAACCTTTCCACAGAATGTCACATTTCATATGAGCAAAAAGGAACTCTTGATTTTTTTCCTCTCTGAACTTGTTTCTCTCTGGTTTTCCCCATTCAGTACCTCCACTCTGTTGCTCAAGACAGAAAGAAGTAATCTTGTTCTCTCTCTTTCCTGAACCAGTCCATCACCAAATTGAATTCATCCACTTGGCTCTATCCTCATGGCAACCACTCTGGTGCAAACCCCCATCACTGAGTTCCTTCTCATCTACCCTTGTTCATTCTGCCCTCTTCCACAGGGAAGCTGGAACCGTCTTTCAAAAAGATACATCAGATCGTGCCATTCTTCAACAGTCTTCCACTGCACTTGGAACAAAATCCAGTCTTTCTGTAGCCTCCAAAGGTTGGCACACTCCAGCCCCGCCTGCGTCTCTACCCTCCATCTCATGCTACTCTCTGCTTGGTTTATTCTGCACTAAGGTCACCAGTCTTCTCTCAGCTCCTTGACCACACCAAACCTCTTCCCTCCTTGGAGATGCTCCTACTCTGGTTCTTTGCATGGTTATCCCTCAGCTCTTAACACAAACGCTACCTGTGTAGACAGTCTTCCCTGACTTCCCAAAAGAAAGGTGGTTCCACGTCCCCTCCCCATTCTATTATTCTCTTTCTCTTTTTTCTTATAACACACCATTTTATAATTATTTGTAGGTTTACTTTTTAAAACTTTATGGTTTGACGCCAACCTCATTCCTCTGTACTGGAGGCTCTACATCTGTCCTTTTTTCACACTGTATATTCAAGACTCAGCACAATGCCTGGGCATATATTAGGTGCTCAAAATATATTCATTGACTGAATGAATAAAATGTACTTAAGTATTTCATTTCTTTGTATAACATGATTTCCCTTTTTATGGTAATCAATTCAGGGATTAGCCTTCTAACAACATCTAAAACATTTGCAATTTATTTTTGAAATTCAGATTTTTCTGAAATATTCAGATGTCAGTTATGGTTATAATCCAAATATTTGTATATTTTACTACCGAGCTACATTTCTTTTCAGAATTATTCTTCAAGTCTAGTGTTGTCAGAGACAATGTACCTGCGGATTCCTTTTGGTGTTTCTCCAATTATGAAGGTGGTCTGGTTTGTACGGTAGACTTTTTTCTTCTTTTGGCTCACAGGGTGTGAAATGTAAAGAGGAAGTGAAATGCTGCCTTCACTCGGTTGCTGGCCTTTCTTTGTGTGTGGCAATGTATTTGCATTCACCTTTTCTTTATATGTCTGAAAAAAAGGAAACAAAAGCTATGTCTGAAAACATAGTCACAGTTGGTCAAATAACGAGAATGTCACACTCTTTATAATGAAGTAAATCACATTATCCAACTGACATCAATATCAGAAGATGTTAACCTAGGTCTTTAAGAAAATGACACAGGAAAAAATTATTTTATACCTTTAAGATATAAAAGTATTGGCAATAACATGTTATTTCCATTGTCAAGACTTGGGCATACTGATACATATGTTGATATCTACTATACCAAAGGATAAAAATTAATGATTATATACACTATGGCATAAACATGGGATATCTAAAATTTTCTAATTTAATAATTGCAAAATTATTAAGCAGTCTTTCAGCTGTCTAATTTCATATAATGAATAAATGTAAAAAATAGCAATCTTTATGTAATAAATAAATAAGAAACCATAAATCTTACATTTATTTCAACCTCTGCTGGGTTGCAAGAATATTTAGTGATTTTGAGATGCTAACTACAGTTGGCTGAATTATAGATGGAATCATAATCCTTTTACAGAGACCATGAATTGCCTGTCTAACAAATTTTACTGACAGTGAGTCAAGAAAAATAAACTTTATATATAGTCCCAGTTTTCCTGACAGGATGATACAGTATGAATAGGTAGAGAGTCCTCATCCTATTCCAAAAAGAGAAATACTAAATACAATTTAACAGTAACAACAACAAAATTACACTGGAGCTCAAAAGTAAGAAAGCAGAATGTCTAGGTGCCCCGAACAAGGAAGTCCCACAGTGGTGAGCGGGAGCTGAAGCTCAGCAGCCCTAGTAGGGTCGGTCCTTAAGTTATAGTCTACAGCACTCATGTGGAGAGCGGAGATGGAAACGGTTTAACTCCCTGCACTAAACAACAAAGAAACACAAAACAGGAATGAGGAGTCAAATTTGCAAATTAAAGCCAGGAAAGCCAAACCCAGGACACAGGCTAGAAGCAGAGGCCACTTCTTACTCTGGATAGAAAGAATCACTGGCGACGAACAGGAACGCCCAGCCAGTGCCACGGGTGGAATGTGATTGTACCACCTGGTGGTATGGGAACTCTAAGCTGAAAATGAACATAAACAATTTGTCCAGAACTAGTGAAAACCACAGATCTCAATCAGGGGTGAATAAAAAATATACCATGGGAAGACTGCCATAAGCCAGAGAATGCTTTTGATTCCAATGAAAACAGGAGGAGTTCAGACAAAAATTATCAAGAACATATAAAACCTACCATCATGAAGTTGAGCATAGGTAACAAGTATAAGAACTGAAATCTGAGGAATTACCTATAATAAAGCAATCTGAAAAGATATTCATTTATGAATAAACAAACACATGACAGAGTCTCACTCTGTCACCCAGGCTGGAGTGCAGTGCCATGATCACAGCTCACTGCAGTTGATAAATTGGAAGGATAAAATTACTCAGAATAAAGTGCAGAGACTAAAAAAAATAGGGAAGTTAAGAGACAGAAGACATACCAAAGTTTCTAAAATGCCAGGAGAGAATGGAGAAAATGGAAGAGATAATGCCAGAGACCTGTAAAAGAAAGGAATCCTCAAACTGAAAAAGGAGAAAGAATCCCTAGTAGGAAAAATGAAAATAAATCTGTATTTTGTTATATCACAGATAAAGGGCATATCTTAAAAACTACCAGAGAAAGAGGATAAGACATCCTACAAAGAAATGACAAATTAGGCCAGGCACGGCGGCTCACACTTGTAATCCCAGTACTTTGGGAGGCTGAGGCGGACAGATTGGTTTAAGCCCAGGATTTCAAGGCCAGCCTGGGCAATGTGGCAAAACCTTTTCTCTACAAAAAAATACAAAAACGAGCTTGCTGTGGTGGCACGCCCCTGTAGTCCCAGCGATTCTAGAGACTGAGGTTGCAGGATGGCTTGAGCCCAGGAGGCAGAAGTTGCAGTGAGCCAAGATCGTGCCACTGCATTCCAGCCTGGGTGACAGAGCCAGACCATGTCTCAGGAAAACAACCAACCAACCAACAAACAAAAGCCAAACTAACATCAGGCTTCTCATTAACATCACAATCCTATCCACCAAAAGAAAATGGGGTATCTTCAACACGCAGAGAAAAAAAAAAAAAACCTGTCAACCTAGAATTCTATACCCAGTTAAATTATCATGTAAGAACTTTTCAGACATACAAAGACTACTAGAATTCACTAGATTCTTGCTTTTTTTTTTTGAGACAGGGTCTTGTTCTTTTGTGCAGGCTGGAGTGCAGTGGTGCAACCATAGCTCACTGCAGTCTCAAACTCCTGGGCTCAAGTGATCCTCCCACCTCAGCCTCCCAAGTAGTGGGGACTGCAGGCATGAGTCCACAGGCAGAGCTAATTTTTGTATCATTTTATAGACACAGGGTCTTGCTATGTTGCCCAGATTGGCATGGGTAACATAGCAAGACCCTGGGCTCAAAAGCAATCCTTCTGCCTCAACTTCCCAAAAGTGTTGGGATTATAGAGTGAGCCACTGTGCCTGGTCTTTTTTTTTTCTTTTTAATAGAAGTTCAATGGGATTTAAGCAGTGATACATTCAATGAATGTGGGCAAGGAATGGCTTTTAATTCCACAAATATTTACTAAGCACTTATTACATTCCTGCCAACATGCTATGCATTTGAGATGCAAAGATATTTATATATACAAAGATTATTCCCCCTACCCTTAAGGGATTTAAAAGTAACAAGCCATTTTTAAAAATACGATATGTTTATCTTTTTTCTTTTTTGTATAAGACATTTTCCTCTATAACTTATATTCCGGTTCATTTTATTGAAACTGACAAAAACAAGTGTATGTTCTTTAGTAATGAATCATTTCTAAGGAAAACTGACATCTTCAAAAGCTACTTGGTTCAGATGGACAAACACAAAATGCCAGGAGGTCAGGTTGAACCAGGGCTTTATATCAGTAATGTTAAAAGAACTTTCTTTAAAAATATATTTTAAAAAATTGTAACTGGGCCAGGTGCAGTGGCTCATGCCTGTAATCCTAGCACTTTGGGAGGCCAAGACGGGCAGATCATGAGGTCAGGAGATCGAGACCATCCTGGCCAACATGGTGAAACCCCATCTCTACCAAAAATACAAAAATTGGCTGGGAGTGGTGGTGAGTACCTGTAATCCCAGCTACTCGGGAGGCTGAGGCAGGAGAATAACTTGAGCCAGGGAGTCGGAGGTTGCAGTTAGCCAAGATCACGTCGCTGCACTCCAGCCTGGCAACAGAGTGAGACGCCGTCTCAAAAAAAAAAAAAAAAAAAAAAAAAAATTGTATCTTAAAACATTAATGGAAAGAAAAACATTGATTGTTAAAGTTTGAAAGATATTTGATGCATTTATTTTCCATCACAAAACAAAATGAACACTAAAAGTTCCTAATACAAAGACTCATCATCCTAGCATACCCCCAAGAAATAATCATTCATTACTATGAAATGAGATGATATTGCTTACATGAAGGTAAGGGGAGTAAGCAGAAAGAGAAGGAACTGGGCCAACCAAGAAAATTCCATTCTCATATTTTGCAATTTCTGAAGCCATAGAGAAATCATGCCAAGGGAATGGCAATTGTCAATTATTTACTTGTTTACTCTGGGTCTTTATGACCCTGGTAGCATTGCAAAGCTCACATGTATACAGATACAGTTTTCTTAAATCAGTTTCATAACCTCTTTAGGAAAATTCAGCTTTTGCAACCACAGTTATTAGACATGTGGATCTTTAATTTTTGCCAAACATTCCACATTTTAAAATCTGATTCTTTTAGGCAATAATAAAAGGAAATTTTTTTTTTTTTTTGGAGACAGAGTCTCACTCTGTCTCCTGATCTCAGCTCACTGTAAGCTCTGCCTCCTGGGTTCACGCCATTCTCCTGCCTCAGCCTCCTGAGTAGCTGGGACTACAGGCGCCTGCCACGACGCCCAGCTAATTTTTTTGTATTTTTAGTAGAGACCGGGTTTCACCAAGTTAGCCAGGATGGTCTCGATCTCCTGACCTTGTGATCAGCCTGCCTCAGCCTCCCAAAGTGCTGGGATTACAGGTGTGAGCCACCGCGCCTGGCCAGGAAAATCATTCTTATTTAACATGGGCTCAACAGCTATCTTTTATTTTTAAAAATCTATCTAGTTTCATATTTCCATTTTAGCAGGCAACTTTTAACATTTTACTGAAACAAGGCTGTGAAACAAAATAGTTACATTAAAAATAGATTTTAGGAATCAATGTGCCATTTAGGCTTATTCTGAATGAAAGCTCTAAAGGTTACATGTATAAACTATGTACGGGTTGGGGGCAGTGTACTGGATTAGTTTCCTATTGCTGCCATAACAGTATCACAAAATTAGTGGCTTAAAACAATATAAATTCATTATCTTATACTTCTGTAGGTCAGAAGCTTGACATGGGTCTCACTAAGCTAAAGTCAAGATGTTGGCAGGGCTGCATCCCTTTTTGAAGGCTCTGGGATAATGAATTTCTTTGCTTTTCCAGCTCCTGGTGGCTGCCCACAATCCTTGTCTTGTGGTCCCCTTCAAAAGCTAGCAACTCTTCTTCTCTGTTCTTCAGAGTCACGTCACCCTCTCACCACAGCCAGGAAAGGTGCTCTGCTTTTAATAACTAACGTGATTAGATTGGGCCCATCCAGATAATCCAGGATCAAAATGGGTTAATTAACATCCTTAACTGCATACATCCAATTGACCCATCTCAAGGTCAGCTGATTCAACCTAAATTGCATCTACAACCTTAATTCCTTTTCCTGTTTGCTGGGTAATGTAATGTATTCATAGGTTCCAGAAATGAGTCAACAGACATCTTTGAGGGGGGCATTAATTGTTTTTCACTGGCAGGGAGAGTGGGGGTCTTAACCTGGGTCCACTGACCCTCCAAATGTTCAGCAGATGGGTTTCAGCGACTTCAGAAAGCGTTATCTATGAATCCCCTGAAGCTGTATTTACACATTTGAGCATGAACACATTTTTTCAAAAAAAAAAGAGCCCATGGCTTTAATCATGTTCTTAAAGGTGTATGTGGCCAGAAAGAGTTGAAAAACCGCTGTTTTAAGCAGCAGTGCCATTGGTATAGTTTTCAATTATTCTTGTTTTTTGAAAAAACATATCTACTTTATAAACATTTTGGTGCTCGTTAGAAAAGTTTGTTTCATTAAAATAGTAGTCAATCTTTCACAATAAATGGTACAAGATAAATAATGCTGCAGTGCAGTTGCTATTGTAGTGACAATTATAACTTACTATAGTAGATTTGGTTCTGGACCACCACCACACATTTTTTGGTTTCTCAGTACATATAAAAATTATGCTTACACTATATTGTAGTCTATTAGGTGTGCATACATTATGCCACTGCTTTACCAACTAAGTTTATGTAACATTCTAAATTCTTTGTCGCTATTTCAACAATGCTCACAGCATCTTCACTAGGATAGAGTCCATCTGAAGAAACCACTTTCTTTGCTCACCCGTAAGAAGCAATTCCTTACCTATTAAAGTTTTATCACGAGATTGCAGCAGTTCAGTTCCATCTTCAGGCTACCATTTCTAATTCTAGTTCTCTTGCTGTTTCCACCACATCTGCAGTTAGTTCCCCTACTAAAGTCTTGAATCTCTCAAAGTCATCCATGAGGGGTGGAATCAACTTCTTCCAAACTTCCGTTAATGTAGATATCCTGGCACGCTCCCATGAATCAAAGATGTTTTAAATGACATCTAAAATGGTGACTCCTTTCCAGAAGCTTAACAACTGACTTTGCCCAGGTCCACCAGAGAAATCATTATTGATGCCAGTTATAGTCTTATGAAACTTATTTTCTTTCTTTTCGAATTTAATTTTTAGAGATGGGGTCTCACCAAGTGGACCAGGCTGGTCTTGAACTCCTGGTTTCAAGTGATTCTCCCAGGTCAGCCTCCTGAGTAGCTAGAACAACAGGCATGTTCCACTGTGCCCGGCTCTGTATTTCTTAAATAAGAAAGCCAAAATTACTCCTTGATCCATGGGTGTTAGCAGGCATGAAAACAACATTCATTTCCTTGTACATCTCCATCTATCTCTTGGGTGACTAGATGCACTGTCAATGAGCAGCAATATTTTGAAAGGAATCTTCTTTTCTGAGTAGCAGGTCTCAATAGTGGGCATAAAATATTCAGTAAGCCATGCTGTAAATAGGCGGGCTGTCATCCAGGCTTTGTTGGTCCATTTATAGAGCACAGGTGGAATAGATTTGACATAATCCTTATGGATCCTAGGATTTTCCAAATGGTAAATTATCACTGGCTTCTACTTAAAGTCCCCAGCTGCATTAGTCCCTAACAAGAGAGTCAGCCTGTCCTTTGAAGCCAGGCACTGACTACTCCTCTCTAGCTATGAAAATCCTAGATGACATCTTCCAACAGAAGGCTGTTTTGTCTGCATTGAAAATCTATTGTTTAGTGTAGCCACCTTCATCAGCGATCCTAGCTAGGTCTTCTGGATAACTCGCTGCAGCTTCTACATCAGCACTTGCTGCTTCACCTCTGCAATTTCACGCTATGGAGACAGCTTCTTAGCTTAAATGTCATGAACTAACTTCTCTTAGCTTCAAATGTTTTCTTCTACAGCTTTCTCACCTTTCTCAGCTTTCACAGAATTGAAGTGCGTTAGAGCCTTGCTCTGGATTAAGCTGTGGCTTAAGGGAATATTATGGCTGGTTTGAGCTTTGACCCAGACCACTACAGCTTTCTCCACGTCAGGCATAGGCTGTTTCACTTTCTTATCGTTTGTGTTCACTGAAATGGCACTTTTAATCTCCTTCCAGAACTTTCCTTTGCATTCACAACTTGGCTGTTAGGCACAGGTGCCCAGTTTTCAGCCTATTTTGGCTTTTGAGATGCCTTTCTAATGAAGCTTCATCATTTCTAGATTTTGATGTAAGAAATGTAAGACTCTTCCTTTAAAGTTGAACAATTAAAGGCCATTGTAGGATTACTAACTGGCCTAACTTCAATACTGCTGCATTTCAGGGAAGGGGAGGTCTAAGGAGAAGGAGACAGGGAAAATGGCCGGCTGGTGGAGCAGTCGGAACACACACTGATTAAGTTTGGCATCCTGAATGGGTGCAGTTGGTGCCCAAGACAATTACAACAGGAACATCGAAGATCACGCATGTCATCTGTGGATCACCTTAACAGATATAATAAGAAGGAAAAACTTCAAAATATTGTGAGAATTACCAAAGTGTGACTCAGAGACACACAGTGAACACATGCTGTTGGAAAAATGATGCCAACAGCCTTGTGCGAAGCAGGGTTGTCACAAAACTTTGTAAAAAAGGCATTATCTACAAAGTGCAATCAAACGAACTACACTAAAACAAGGAATGCCTACATATTAGGATTATAATAAACAAGAAGGCACTTTTGTAGGGAAAAGTTTCTTCTTCAGAGTAGCCAGAATGAGTCCACCCTGGATCTACTAACTATCCATCATCCTCTATAACTGACCTCTTACGATCACTGGCTTCTTACGGTCAAGTTTTAGGGTTATACTGGTTAACAGCAGAAAAGTTCTTCATCTTCACTTAGACCGACAGTGTGAAACATTCAAATGAACTTTGATAATACTCTTTTTCTTCTGAACCAAAAGTGTATTCTGTATATTTCAAGGCATTAGATGTAAACTAAGTTGCATTATTTTCATTGAAATGATATTTATTGAAAGGCTCAACTAAAAAAGTTAAGACTTTTGATATGAAAGGGTAAGTAAAACAAAATCAACTCTTAACAACTTTGGAGACAGCTATCTGTGATGTCAGTATACTTAAAAACATAAGGAAGATTCCTCCCTACCTCACGGGCACATGATTAAATTAGCAGCTTTCTATTTACTCAGCTACATATGGAATAAATCTTTATATAGTAGAAGACTGTACTAGACTTGTTCAGAGAATGTTTAAGAAAAAAGAAACCCTCTATTAATATTCTCCAAGTAAAAAGTAATTTTGGAGGTTATTAAAGAACAGTAGAGGGCACCTAGGTAGGAATGGCAAAGGAGTGAAAAAAGTTGATAGGGAGGAATCGTTCCCATACCCATACACTGTAACAAACGAGGCAAAAAAGTTACAATCCAGGAGAGTGAGTTTCAAATGCAATCAAGAACAGCCTCTAGTTCCCATTTCCGCAGGAGAAGTATTCAGAATCTCTGCATCTTTCTAAATCTCTGGGTGAATTCCTGGAGACAGTCAGCTATTGCTGATAATCTGCAGAGAGAATCTGATTCATTCTCCCTTGCTCATCTGTATACTCCAAGTTGCAGAGAAAGCTTGGGAGGATGGTGCACAGGGAAGCAGAACAGCCGGACCGCTGTCCACAGGAGGCTACGTGGAAGCAGTGAAATCTTTTATTAAGCAAGTGTGGAACGGATCTATCTACTGGGCTGGCTTCTCCAGAATATACCTCATGGAGCAAACAGAACACAGAGCAGTGCATGCCGAACAGCTACACCAACTCTTCCATAACCAGATGATTAGGCTTGATGAGTCAGTAAGAAAACTGGAAACAAGGAGGAGATCTTCAAAGCCACTGGAAGGTTCTGATGGCTCTGACCCACTGAGAAGCTAGAGTGGAAGGCTTAATTAAAAATTCTGATTCTAAGGTCAAAAAGGATCTGCCCATCCCAGGACAGCTCTTTGTACACCTTGTTCCTGAGCTTCACAAGACACTCTAAGGTCATCACACAAGGGCACACTGTGTGGCCACAAGCCCTCATATCCACCTGATCATGCCAACTCTGCCACAAAGCAGACAAAACAACAAACAATTTCAGGATTTTTGCTTAAGTATGAAAATACTCAGAATCACTCAAGGTTTGTGCCTGGAGATAGAAAACATTATTGTAAACGCAGTTTTCCAATACTCAAAAAGAACCTAAGGCAACTATGAGCTATCCCTGAATTGTCTTAACCATCTGCATGCAGAAAAGCCATTTGGTCAGAGGACCCACCACAAAAGAAGAGTCAAATGTTCTGCCTATGTTTAAAAATGATGTTCAAATCTCAAAAAAACAACAGCATTTGGATTCAAATCCAAAACCTTTTCTGGGGAGAGAGGGAGATTAAAGTTTTTAGCCATGGGTCTGCTCTCTTCCTGGAAGGAGTAATACTTATTATATAATCCAGCTAAACTCTTTTTCAATAGTGCTTTGCTTTCTGAGTCAGCCACAAAGGGACAACTTTATACTGGCTGTCCTGAGCTGTTATTTTTATTTTTAATTTTTATTTTTTTTTTAAAGAATAATGGAAGTATCTCTTCAAATAAACACTTATCAAATTAAATCTCATAGAAGCTGCTTGTGGAAATTCAGCATCACTCACAGGGGTGACTCACCGTCCAGGAAACCCATCTATCTAAAATGATGTGAAGTGGCGGCACTGAGGGGAGCAGGCGAATGCCATGTGCTACAGACAGACACACAGGAACTCCGTCTCCCTGGGGGCTGCTGATCTGATGGCTCTGCGGGAAAGGGCCAAGCGAGACCACAGCAATTACCTTCACCAAAGCTTGCAGATGTGCAGTGGAAAATTTCGCTAATACCCTCAGTCCTCCATGGGAGTGCAGCCCAGGAGTAAATTCCCATTAATTCCTCCTACAGACAAAGGCTAGAGAGGGATCGAAGCCTTTCCAGAGAGCCGTCTGAGCACTGGGCTCAGCACCATGACCCTGGCATCCAGGCCCTACTTTGCCACTTACACTTTCCATTTGGGGAGATTCTGTACCTTTCTGAGGATCATCTTGCGGATAATGAAAGATTTGGAGAATGGGATCTAGGAGATGGGAGATTTGGATCTGGGAACTCCTACCAGTCTCTTTCGTATTTAAAATTCACAATTCTACTAGTCTTTGTAGGATCTCCACTAAGTACTAATGGATAGGTCCATCACATCTTATGGCCTTGACCTCAATTTCAAATCTCTCTAGGTACTAAGTTTTATTTGTATTATCATATTTTACATAAAGACTACCTGAAGACCTCATATGAAACAATACCTGTTATATTTCGTATCGCTGGCAACAAAGATCACGGAAGAGTGGTGCTGGTGAAAAAAAGTTAACCAAAGAAAGCCTTTCCTGGCAGGCACTCACTGCTGCCTGTGTTTTCCAGTGGCTAGCTGAGGCTCCTCACGTCCCTCCGCCCTGGCCTCCAGCTGGGCCACTTAGGCTGATTTGATTAGAAAGCCACCAAATGGCTCTCCAGTGTCTGGGGAAGATGATTTCAAGCACGGACCACAAATGACACTGAGACATTACAACTAGTTGTGAGATTTGATGTAATTATTTATTATTAATAATAAAGTGCTAAAATATGTTAAAGATTCCGCTTTTTTAGTAAATTAGAGTTAATTCCCTATAATCACATCATCTTTACTCTCTTCTATTCTGATATGCTTTCTTTGGTTATGATTAGAGAAAGTAACATTTTTACACAGAGAAAGGCCAAATGGAAGCATATCCTGCAGAAGTGAATTTAATGATAAGGCAACTGTTTTCATATGGGTCTAAGACAGTAGTTCTGAAGCTTTTTCGTCTTAAAACTCCTTTATACTTTAAAATTGAGAATCTCAAAGAGTTTTTGTCTGTGTGGGTTATATCTACTGAAAATTTAAAGTCTTTATTAACTAAATAAAATAAAAGCCCATTACATGTTAACATAAGGAACTTTTTAAAACAAAAGTAACTGTACTTTCCAAAGCATAAAACCAAAAAGTTAGTGAGAAGCGTGGCTATGTTTTACATTTTTACAAACGTCTTTAATATTTAGCTTAATAAAAGACAGCTGAATTCTCCTGTTTCTACATTCAAACTGTTGTGACACGTTGTTTTGGATGAAGCTTATGAAGAAAATTGGTCTCATACAGATGTGTAGTTAGAAAAGGGAAAAATATTTTAACAGTCTTTTCAGATAATTATGGATTTTCTTTTTTGACATGATACCAAAACTCAAGGTTAATTTCATTAAAAATCTGAAACTTTTCAGTAAAATGTTTATATTGTTAAAATTCATTGGTGTATCTTGAACTTTGGTAAATCTTTTCCCCATGTGTGATTTTTAATATCATTCACTGGTCATTTAGAAAATACTGATTAATAGAGTTATGCAGATCTTCAAAACATGGACACATTTAATTGTACCACATTAGAAAATCACTTTTGTTATTATCAGAAAAATAAGTATTAGGAAGATGTCAATGCTATGGTGGTAGATAAAAGCTTTTCACTATTTTAACTTTCACTTGAAAGCTTGAATTTTATCACTGGCAACAAGTACTGTCCATTGTTTTCCTTGAGGTGACATGGTCAACAAGTTCATTTTTTTGAGGAAGTGCCAAATACCAAATCTGAATAACCCGTCTATCAGTCATTCTTTCAAATGGTGTTCCACAAAAAAGCAGCCAGTTCAATGTGCAACTCAATCATTCAAGTGCTTTATGCATACTTCCCATTTCATCATACAGAATACAAAAAAGATGGGCTTGTAAAGGGTTGAGATTTGCTAAAACTGATTTTGCTGCTTCCTCGAAGATACTCATAACAGAAAGTAGTTTTCTTTTCCTGCAAGAATGTGGTGGTCAAAAATCCATTAACTACTAGTGATACAGAAGGACTGGGCTCCCATCTAAACCCCACCCTTAAGCTCAGCCTGGATCTGTGGCCCTACGTGGAAACAGCTGACCCCGTTTTTCTACCCAAACGTTGCCTTTTTGGATAGCCCCTGCCCCTATCCTGGGCCCATAAAAGACTTAGCTGGCAGAGCAACACAAGCAGCTGAGCGGCAAGCAGAGAAGCAACTGGGCATCGGAGACTACGGACAGATGCAGCCAACTTCAGACGGTGCAGCTTGGAGAGGGGCCTGGTCGGAGACAGCCGGGCTTCAGGGGAAAGATCACCTTCCCATCCCCTTTCCAGCCTCCCTCTCTGCTGAGAGCCGCCCAGTGCTCAATAAAGTCTTCCGCATGCATCGCCTTTCAAACAGTTCATATGACCTGATTCTTCCTGGACACTGGTCAAGAACCCAAGTGCCAAGAGGGCAGGGGCTGCCACCCTGACCCTCCACTGAGCTGGGTGGCACTTGGCTGTCCCCGGATGGCAGAGCTTAAAGAGCACTGGTTGTAATATGCTTGGACGCTGCTGCAGGGCCTGCTCTCACCAGAGAAGAGCGACTGGTTGGTTGCAGCGTTTGTTCGCTCCTGTTCCCATACCTGCTTGCTCACTTGTACACTCCCTCCTACAAGGAGTGGCCAGCGGCGGCCTGAGTGAAATGAGCCACTCCAGTTCCCGTCTGCGAAGGGGGTCAAAGGAGCTATCTTGTCTCACTACTACAATTAAGGGCCACTGCCTGTTCATACTAATCTGTCAGCAGGCTCCCCAACATTGCTTTTGAATCATTAGTACAAATGTCAACAAGTGAAAAGGTGGACCCCCCTGAGTCTTGGGGCTATCTTAGGGTCCACGGACCACACTTTGACAACTGTCAGTCTCTAATAAACTGGAATGTCTTCATTCAACACATACTTGATACCTCCATGTTGGCAAGTTTGACCATGATAATCATGAGTAGGTCTGGGCTTCACCCAGCTTTATATCCACACACATGAAATGGTCCCCCACCTGTTCAGTGAAAATAGAATAGTCTTTGTCTAGAATAATCATTACATCAACCTGCTCCAGCCTGGCTCCTGGCCTTCTTCACTGTGGAATGGTTAGGTATTTGGCATATCTTGAAAATTAACCTGTCAGAGTATAAAGCCTAACATCTCAGTCTGTTCAGATCAGTTTAACATTTATTGATTATTGCCCTAAATGAAAGGCCCTTCATGACTTTTCTTAACCCCCTATGTACCTTACTGCTCTCTGTGGTCCAATGTAAGTCTGCCTGGTCAGTCCAGTCTTCTCACTAGCTGCCAAACACATCGTCACATTTCTGGCTCCAGATTTCCTCAGAACCTAGTTCCTTGCCCAACACTGTCCTACCTATGCTCGAAGGTACAGCTTCACAAGACTTCCCTTGCATACTCTTTTCTTGCATTATTGCTTTGATTTCTCATTTGGCAGCTTTATTATAAAATGGAATGTACCTTGATTTAAGATTTTATGTCATCTCATACAATATACCAAACCAAATAATGCTGCACATAGGCCAAAGATCCTCATTTCACCCATCAGAGAAATATAATGAAATCTAGGAGATGTCTTTGAATAGGCAGGGCCCCCTGTACTGTTTGAAATTATTTTGATTGTTTAGGTCTTATCTATTTAACTAGATCACACTCCTGTAATCCAGAGAGCAACCATGTATTGTTATTGTACTAAGTCCTGAGTCATGCCCTACAGGCTCTCAATAAATGCTTGCTGGATGACTATAAACTTACACAAATACGACTGTGATATTGTGAAACAGACATTTGGTCTCTGTCCCGGTTTCCTGGCACACAGCTCCTAAAATCCTTGAAATACAGTGATGTGCTTTTCTATGCTGATGAGTTGGCTGGTGGCTGGCAGCCCCCTAGGGAGCTTCAGGATGGGGCTGGTCACCTGAAAGATCAAGGCAGGGTCAGAGGGTTGGGACTGTCAGCACCACCCCCAACCTCCAGAGAAGGAACAGGGGCTGACGGTTAAGCTGATCACCAGTGGCTTAACCATCATAACTATTACATAGGTACGACTGATTGAATCAATCATACCTATGTAATGAAGCCTCCATAAAAACCCCAAAGTACTGGATTCTGAGAACATCTGGATAGCTGAGAAGGTGGACATTCTCAGAGGGCGGAGAACTCAGGACTGAGTGTGGAAGCTCTGCACCTCTTCCCATACCTCACCCTACGCAGCTCTTCATGTCTATCCTAATAAAATGGTAACCCTAAGTATTTCCTTGAGTTCTGTGAGCTGCTCCGGCAAATTAAACAAGCCCCGGGAGGGGACTGTGGGAACCCTGATTTATAGCTGCTTGGTTAGAAGCACAGGTAAAACAAACTGGGTCTTTTGATATGACAAGCTGCGGGCAGTCTTGTGGGACTGAGTGTTCAACCTGTTGGATCTGATACTGTATCCAGGCAGATAGTACTGGAACGGATTCGGAGGATACCCAGCTGGCATCTGCTACAGAATTGACTGCTCGCTGGTGTAAGGGAAAATCCCCCACACAGCTGGTCACAGAAATCTTCTGTGTTGATTGTTGTGAGGTGAGAACAGAGGAGTAACAGGGTTATTTTCCCCCCACTCAACAACAAAGAAAACTTAATTTCTGGAGGACATTTGCCAAACAAGTTTTCTAAACAAGATAAAAAGTCCTTGCTGTTAAGGCATTCAATTATTTCACCTGCAACAAAATAGCCTTACATAGCAAATGAAATAGTGGGATATGGTTTTCCGATCCACTTTGAAGCAGGTAATGCTAGTCATGAGACTTGTTTATAGATTAACTGAAATTTGACTGATACTAAGTAATGTGGCTAACAAGATGGCTGACATCTCTAAAATAAAACATCAACTTACCACCTTGCTGTAAAAACTGTGAGAGCAGATCCTAGTTATATTAAAGGTGTATTATCTTCATCAGATAATTTGCAAAATATCACAAATTCCAGTTCAGACATATTTGTCTTATCTAATGCCAACTCACCACAAAAGAGTTATGCTCATACTAACAAATTAGAATAATTATTCACATTTTCATTTATAGAATCTCTTTGAGAATGAAAATGTCTCCAGGGCACATCAAAGACCTTTGCGGCAGCCCCTCCCATCACAGGCCCTGAGGCCCAGGAAGAAAAAAATGGTTTCATAGAAAAATGGTAGAGGCTTGGTATCCTGTGTCCTAGCCACTCTAGCCACAGCTAAAAGGGGCCAAGGTACAGCTTGTGCCATGGCTTCAGAGGGTGCAAGTCCCAAGCCTTGGCAGCTTCCATGTGGTGTTGAGCCTACGGGTGCAAAGAAGTCAAGAATTGAGGTTTGCGAACCTCCACCTAGATTTTAGAGGATGGATGGAAACCCTTGGATGTCCAGGCAGACATTTGCTGCAGGGGTGGGGCTCTCATGGAGAACCTCTGCTAGGTCAGTGCAGAAGGGAAATGTGGGGTTGGAGCCCCCACACAGAGTTCCCAATAGGGCACTGCCTAGTGGAGGTGTGAGAAGAGGGGCACCATCCTCCAGGCCCCAGAATGGTAGATCCACTGACAGCATCCATTGCGCACTTGGAAAAGCCACAGCCACTCAATGCCAGCCCATGGAAGCAGTCATGAGAGAGGCTGTACCCTGCAAAGCCACAGGGGCAGAGCTGCTCAAGACGATGGGAACCCACCTCTTGTATCAGTGTGACCTGGATGTTGAGACATGGAGTCCTAGGAGATCATTTTGGAGCTTTAAGATTTGACTGCCCCACTGGATTCTGGACTTGCATGGGGCCTTTAGCACCTTCGTTTTGGCCAACTTTCTCCCATTTGGAATGCGTGTATTTATCCAATTCCTGACCATCCATTGTATCTAGAAACTAACTAACTTGCTTTTCGTTTTACAGGCTCATAGGCAGAAAGGACTTGCCATGCCTCAAATGAGTCTTTGGACTGTGGACATCTGAGTTAATGCTGGGATGAGTTAAGACTTTGGAGGACTGTTGGGAAGGCATGATTGGTTTTCAAATGTGAGAACATGGGATTTGGGAGGGGCCAGAGGCAGAATGATAGGGTTTGGCTGTGACCCCACCCAAGTCTCATCTTGAATTGTAGCTCCCATAATTGTCCTGTGTTGTGGGAAGGACCCAGTGGGAGATAACTGGGAAGGACCCAGTGGGGTGGTTTCTCTCATACTGTTCTCATGGTAGTGAGTAAGTCTCACGAGATGTGATGGTTTAATAAGGGGTTGTCCCTTCCTCTTGGCTCTCATTTTTCTTTTTGCCTGCTGCCATGTAAGGCATGACTTTCACCTTCCACCATGATTGTGAGGCCTCCCAGCCATGTGGAACTGTGAGTCCATTAAATCTTTTTCTTTATAAATTACCCAGTCTCTGGTATGTCTTTATCAGCAATGTGAAAATGGACTAATACACCCGACAAAAGGAGAGAGATAACGCTGGGCATGGTGGTTTATGCCTGTAATCCCAGCACTTTGGGAGGCTGAGGAGGGTGGATCACCTGAGTCGGGAGTTTGAGATCAGTCTCAGCAATATGGCAAAACCCCTTCTCTACTAAAAATACAAAAATCAGCCAGTTGTGCTGATATGTGCCTGTAGTCCCAGCTACTCAGGAGGCTGAGGCAGGAGAATCACTAGAATTTGGGAGGCAGAGGTGGCAGTGAGCAGAGATTGCATCACTGCACACCGGTCTGGGTGACAGCAAGACTCTTGTCTCAAAATAAATAAATAAATAAATAAATAAATACAATAGGAGAGAGAGATATATGAAGACAATTACACTTCCCTATCCTCAGAATAGATTTGTTTGAGGAAATGAGTTCTTGAGTTGCAATAGTCATCTGGCAACATGAGGCAAAAGACCTAAGGACTAAAAGTTAATTTACTAAAGATAGCAGGGCAGAAAATGAAAGAGCCTGAATCCCTATGGTGTCATGGGGCTGTCACACCTGAAAACACCTCCTTCCAGACCTGCTGTTATTTGAATTAGTTTAGTGACTTACTATATAGCCCCATGTTTGATGGTTATTCTATTTCCTGCACTCAAAAGCATCTTGTACATATTCATCTAGTATTGCATAATACAATGAGATAACTGCTATAGCAGATCAACACACACAAGTAAAGAGAAGAATGAGGAAAAATTTATATTGCTTTGGAGAAGAGTTGGGGGAGAGCTGTCACAGATGATACAAGGGGTAGGAGTTCAATCAGCAGACACAGGTGACAAGGAATTTTAAACAAGGAACCAGAGAAGCAAATAGCAGGTTATTGTAGAGACTTATTTACACATCACCCCATTGGTAAGCAATAATCATAATTACAATAATAAAAAAATATATTTTTGAGTAATTTCAATGCCTTTCTTGCAAGGTGTTGAACGTGTTTTGCACACATCAGCTCATCAGTTACATTAGTCCATGAATCCTGGTATCATCATTGTGCGGAAAGATGCTACAGCTTCTTGTAGCCTCCAGCTAGCAGGGGAATAGGTCTCTATGTTTATAGTTTAAAAACTGGATTCTCCTTCCTCTAAGTAGCAGGTATTTTCTATTCAAATGACATATTATCTTCCAAATCAGAAAACTATCTACAACCAATCCTACTTCTAGGTGTAGAAACACAAAAGCCTTTTTCATATCAATACCAGTTACATAATTTCACACACACACACACACACACACACACACATTTTAAAATCTTGATTTCTACTAAAATTACTTGAAAGGGTAACTTTCTGATACAAATGCCATAAAATTAATTTCTAGTTATAAAAAGAAAAACAATTAAGACCATGAACTATCCCACCCAGTAAGAGTTACATGCTGAAACCGTAAACCTTGCTTGCTGGACTACTTTGTAAACCAGCCATTTGTGAACAATTACTTTAAATCATCATGCCATTCATTATCCTGAAAAACAGGATAATGGAATGCTCTATCTCCCCAAAGTCTGCTCACTGTAAACAGTCCATCCCTCCTAGCTGACTCCAAAAGCTGTATAAACATACTGCAATCAAACCCACCGTAGCTCACAGAAATCCTTTCTTTAAGTAATCTACAGAATGCCAATCTAATACAAATACAAGAAAGAGAAGTTCTTACTAACACAATATTTTGTATTTACAGTATTCTGAACAGTGCTTAAACCTGCACTGGTTATATAAAAGACACTTCCCCACGCTACCTCCCGCCCCGGGCTGACAGCACGCTTAGTTCTCTCATTTACACCACACTGCAATAACATAAAGAGGGGCTTACTATTAATCCAGGTTTTACTACAAAGCGACCCGTTATTTCTCTGTCAAACACTCACAAGAGTGCCAAGTGTCTGTCATCCAATTCAAGGGATTAAGTCTTCTTTTATAGTCTGATACTTGTACCAATTTATAAAAATACAGATATAGTTTCTTAGAGTTGGTCACAGTCGATATTTTGGCTTGGATTCAGGCAGCAGAGGTTGACTATGACAGCTGGCAGGAAACTGAGGGGAGAATACATCCTCCCCCTTCAGTCACCACATCTCAGTTGCCATAGTGATTAATCCTTAATTGAAGGCTGTCTTTGTACATTTCTTTTCAGAAAATTTTATGCAAACTTAAGTTGAAAACGTGCAGTTGACTGAGAAAAGGAGGCATCACATCACAAACAGGTACAGTTCAGCTCCGTGACATACTTCCATATAGTAAAATAACAGATGAACTCTAGAGTACATTTTACTCCTTTTTAAGATACATGGTTGAATTTGAAGAGTAGATTCACAGTTTTTGTCATTTTGGTTATTAATAATTACTGTACATCAAATAATTACTATACATGAAAAACTCTGAAAGACCATAGGATCTTATCTAGGATTACGGTGTTTATTCTCTTTTAGAAGTTTTCATTTTAGTATATTCCCTTGCAATCTAGTTAAAGGCTCTGATTCAGACTCTAACTCTTTTGAAGTTGGAATACTGGTATACTGTGGCAACTGTTACTTGTGTACTGATTTCATAAAACAAATAGGATTTATTTTCTTACTGAGACAACATGTCTGCAACTGGCTACAGACACACATGCATGCACACACAATCTTTTTAAACACAAGTAAAGTTCTTTAATAAAACTTTGATGACAGACATGAAGCACTCAGAGGAATTACCAGTCACCGAAAAGATTCTAGACTGAGCCCCAGATGAAAGATACTGTACTATCGCTGGGAGGTCTGAGCTTTTTGGAGACTTCAGGATCAAGAAGTTTGCAGGTATTTTCTAACACTATGATTGAGTCTCTTTTGTTCTTGCTTCATTTCCCTTTCCCTTTGTTTATTCTCTTTTCTTCTCGTAACTTTTTTTTTCAAAACTGTAAATTCACTATTGCCACCCACTGCCACACCAGCTGCAAAACCTCTGAGTAACGTAAGTCTCTCTAGCCAAAGATGATGAGTGTGTTTCAATGATTTCCTCATTAAAGGTGTTGAAGTAATAATGACGTGATATGATGAAATCAGTGATTGGGAACTTTTCTTCTCAGAAATTCTGTGAGATAGCTTTGAAATGTTAGAATGAAATTTTGCTGTATCAATTACTGACTGAAGTCAGCCACTGAAATGAGTGTTTCTGCAGACTGTGCTTGGGCTGCTAGCAAGGGCGCATGGGAATGGACCTCCCATTTAGTGGCTTTAAAACTTCACCACAATGTAGTCATTAAACTAATTTCTTTATCTTCTCTGAAAAGGTTTACTAAGTTGGTGTATGTGTGATGAGGGAGATAGACAGCCTCGAAGGGTGTATTATAACACCCAGGGAGTAGGTATTCCAATTTGTTTCCTAGCAAGAGATGCCCCTCCCTCTGAAAATCACTGTAAAGAGACAAGGTTTCTAACGAGATTGTGTTGTCCACCTCAAAAATATTTGGACTGTAAGAGCTCACAGGCAAACTGTGTTTCCAGCATTTTATTTTTATAACTTTGCTTAAGAAGCAGGTTGCTTCTTAGGTCAACTGTTGGAGAAATTATATGCTTGTAAATTTCTTCTCTAATAAATATTTAGATAAGTTAATGACCAGTATCCAGTTATTTCATTAACATCCACTACAGCGGTTTGCCAAATTATCTGACATTTCACATTAAAATTTGTTTGTATGTAGAAGGACAAGGTTTTAAAAAAGGGCACAGTTAAAAAAAATCCTAATAAAAAATTAGCTATCTGTTTAAAAGATCTGACATACTCTTTATCCTAACAAAGCAAGTTTCTGGAAAACCCAACATAATTCTGCCTGCCTTTTTCAGACGGCACATACAAGGCAATCAAACTGTAGCAATGCTGTTTAAAGTGTTGGTTGAGAGATGGTACATTCCTGGATCAAATGAGAAGACGAGTATAAAAAGCAGCATACTTGGGTCATGAAAAAATGCTTTCACAGGTTGTAGTTTGGCACTGGGCCTATGGACTACACCGAAAAAGGCTAGAAAGGATAGCCTTTCAAAGTCCGCTATTAGATTTATTCTAGGGATATTATAAGACAACTGGCTGTTTACTATATCATTCTGTGGTCTCCAAAATACCCCAAGTGACAAATTTCCTTCAAAGTGAGTGCTAGGAAAAGCTTTGCTTCTCCTAGAACCAGTGCTTTTTTGTTTTTTGTTTTTTTTCTTCCCTTAAGGACAAACATTTCACTCAGCCTTTCTCAGCAGGGTGTTGTGGCATTTTGGGCAGAACAATTCTTTGCATGTGGGAGTGCCTCCCCATTGCATTGCCCCCTCAACCCAGTCCTCTGTCCAGGACAGCCATTTGGAATCCCTGGCTTCCAGATATTAATGCCAGTTACACACTCAGTCATTGTGACCACCCAAACTGCCCACACACATTTCTACATGCGCTAGTTGAGGTATCACTAAATAGACAGCTTACCGCCTTTGTTTTTTCTACCAGAAAACTCAATCAAATTAGCCATTTTAATACAATATCTGGGTAGAACATGTTATGTCCTATGCATGTGTATTCTAACTTTCTCTCCGTCTTAAACTTCCAGTTTAATTTATATTTTCTCTGGTCCTGAATTTCATTTTGTACTCTGGTTTTATTGTTAAGCTAATTTGATTCCTTTGTCAAACCAGTGAGGTACAAATAAATTAATTCCCTTGATAGTTCAGAGGAATTCTACCCCCACCTTCATTCTTAAAAGTAAAATAGCACTAGGTTGAAGCAAAATATTGGATTATATACAGTACACATTCTGAACTCCTGCCCATAAAGTGACAGTAAAATTACTCCTGAGGCACTTAGCTCTTAGAAAATAATAAGCCAAACAGAAGAAAATATTTTGTAAAAACCTTTGACGAAAGGACTATGCATAAACAAAAATATCACAGCAATTTGAAGTGGGAAGAGCCCATAGGAAGTATTTATGACTTTTAACAGTATAAAAATCCTTTTGCTAAAAATATAAATTCTATATGAAACGAGTTATCTGTGTGTGTCTTCATTTTAGGTGAAAAATTGTGGAGCAATCTAATCACATACTTTCCTTTTTCCATATGAGCAGAAATGGTTTTGGTTCTGATTGAACTACATGATTCCCTCAGATTCCTTTTCATTTTGGGGGTACTGGCCAATTTTTACTGAGGAAAACTATTAAGCAACTCAACATTACTAGGTATTTGGGTGTAAATTTGTTGTTTAATCTAAAGCATCTTCAATGACTACAGCTCCCAAATGTTTTGATTTTTACACTTATTTGTATGTCCCTTACAGTTTTTGTAGCTATTTTTGAGGGAGTACTTAGAGAAAATACTATTGAGTGACTTCTGTGAAAAATGAGGTAACTAAAGATGATACTATCCTATATTTTTCTTACCTTAGAACTGCAAACAGCTATGTTAGCAGGCAGCTGGGAAAACTGCTTCAACTCAAATACATCATGTGCTGCCCATCGGCTCATGTGATTTTCAGCTTTGCTTGATCCAATCACATTCTGATTTGAGTGAATATAAGCCACTTCCTGAACGCCATCTAGGAGGTAATTGATATTTTTTAAGTGATGTATCAGTACACAGCAGTATGGTTCCACAAAAACACATTATTCTTATTTTTAATACTCAAGAGAAACATCAACACCACAATACCCTTTAGGAAAAATATTGAAAAGAGAGAGAGTTCAAATATGTTAGTACAGGTTACCTTGGAAATGCCTTTTCCTTCTCATCAATGTGAGATGAGAACTACTGATAGTAGGTAACAATCTTTAAACTTGAAATGGAGGTTTTGGCCAAGAGAAAAGTCATGGTTGAGGAAGGTCCTCTCTATGAATTTTATTGTTAATTAAAAAAAAAAAGTTGTTCACTAATTTAAAGAATGAAACCAACCTTCTCCGTTCCTTTAAACACGTACTTGATTACACTGACGGAATGGGAGCATGGGGTTTATGACTAGGGAGTTTCGTTTGATTGGCTTTGCTCAGTTTTATTGTTTGTATTTTGTCTTTTTTGTACATATGCCCAGAGAATGTCAAGATGAGAGCTTTTTAGGAAATGAAAAAAATTAACTCATGGCTTTTATCTGAAAGAGGTTTAAAAAATAGCTACGATTTTTATTGCTTTGCTTCTAGGCACCTATAATTCATTTTTGAATTGTGATCATAAAAGAGAAGGCCAGAACCAAGGCCTATAAATGCTCCCTCCAACAGCTCTGGCAATGAACCTCAGGTATGACCTTCAACACTTGTGCTGTTTCAGTACTGAACCTCTCCAACCAGAAATTGCCAATCATGCAAACATAAAACGTTGTTAAATAATATGATGAGACAGTAACTAGCGTAACATTCTCCTTAAACTTCAAAATACCAGGTACTATATATGGCACATAGTTTCAAAACCTTCACAGCAGAAAATTTACTCAGATGTTTCTTAATTTTGATGACACGTTATCCATTGTTCAAAATAGCATTAGTTCCAAACTAACTACTGACACCTTTTGCACAATAAAAAACAAACAAACAAAAAACTGAGCTGATTATTTAAAAAACAGTTCATGCAATAATTCCTCAAACCTAAAATCTAACTGTAGCACACAAACCAAAGGATAATTCAGTACTTATTTACAATGATACCAAAATATATATAATAATGAACTCTTAAATGAGAATGCTAATAGCCACAAGGAAGGCCTGATTTGTACATAAATCAAATACAACAATTAAGATTTCTATAGCAAAATATCCTTGCTTGTATCTCAGCTTCTTTCACATAATTTTTGGGGGAATAAGTCAGACATTTGTGAAGGCAATGCCTTAAAATCACCATACAGATTCTGGGCAGAGGGTGGTAGCAAGAGAAGCAGGAGAATCTCTGAATCTGCACACAGAAACAGACAGCAACCAGACAGCAAAACCAAAAGCCCATGGACATTTACATCAAAATTAGGTAACAAGATACCCTCATGACACCTAAAGTACAAGCAGGTGGGAAAAATCTCCACTAGCTATGAACTCTGCATGGTTTCAGTATCTATGTGAAAGGAGGAGGAAGCAACAGGGCGCCTGACAGACCTAAAAACAGGAGACCCCAGAACTGCCAACAGGTATTCATCGGAAAGCACAAGGGGCCAGCTGGGGAACAGCAGCTGAATCTGGGAAAGTTTCCTGCTCTCCAAAGCTGAGAGGGTGCAGGGGGACACAGTAAGAAGGCCTGGAGGGGCTAAAGCAGGCCAACTGCTAGAACTCCCAAAACTGACCCACCAGGGCCCCCACCCAGGTCAGGGCCCAACAAAGAGGAAAAACTGCTGGGGGAGAATCAAAATAAGTAGGATAGGAAGAACAAGGATGAGGGAAAGAAAAGATCTAGAGCAAAGCAAGGGAGAGCGAGAGGAAGGCCCAACACAGTGCAGCACTCTACATGGAAATAACATATGGATCTCTGGGAAGTGAGAAAAGATTTCCTAAGCTCTGCTTCATTTGTAAAATTTAGAGTAAGTAATTTCATATAAAAATGACCAAGGGAAAAGCAGCACGGTCAAATCTCGTAAAAATTACTGTGAGAAAAAAGAGAACAAGCCGAATAATATCCCTCTAATGAAAACGTGCTAGAAAGATGTGCTCACAAAACAGAAAAAGACATGAATCAACAACGTAAATCAGAATTAGAGGAACCCAGCAATGAGTGATAAGAACTTAGGAAAGACTTAAATTTTTTTTTTTTTAATTTCAAAAATGAAGACTAAACTAGAAGGAACATAAGTGGGAATAAACACAACAGATAAGCTTTCAGAGAAACAAACAACATTTTAAAAAAGCAAAACAAAATGAACAGATAAAAAAGATGAGAGAATGTGACAAAAACTGAAGACAGGCAAAGAAGACTGAACATCTGAATAATAGGAGTCCCTGAAGAAGAAAGCCAAAGCAAAGGAATAGAACAAGTAACCAAAAACACTAGTACAAGCAAGTCTTTCCCAAAATAAGATTTAAGTGAAAACAACACTATGTATATGAGAATATGGACCCAGGATAAACAACATCAAAACACAATTTAGTAAAATTATTGGACAATAATGAAAAGAAAAAAAATCCCCTGGGCACCTACGGAGAAGGAAAAAAAAAGAACACATAATACCACACTTTATGCCAAAAGAAAACAAAGCTACATATTTAAGACGCTCAAGAAAAGACAACGTGAGCCAAGTATTTTACATCCAGCAAAACTGACTTTCAGGTATAAGGGCACAAAACTGTTATTGCAAGAATCTCAGGGAATATTATTCTCACGAACACTTCTTGAGGAATTACCAGACAGTCAGATTCAGACAACCGGAATGATGTGAGCAGCACTGACATTAAGGACTGATGGGGAGCATGAAATGTGTAGTTACCTGTGGACCAAGTGAAGTCTAAGAGAAGGGTAGTATATAATGCAATGTCTGTATCTTTGACAAGAGAGACGTAGCATATTCATTTTAAAAAGGGAAGAAAAGGGAGAGTAGAGGCAAAAACAGACAAACCCTAAATGCTGTCAGTAATCAAACTGTGGTAGTACTGCTATTTTATTCTTTGTGTAATACGGGATAAAGCAAATGAGCAACAATGGGGCATTAAAAGTAAATCATTCCCTATATGCTTGAGAACCAGAATTATCAGTGTTGTAGAACTGGTATTCAAACATAATAGAGGCTAAATGAGAGGTCTATACGCTCAAATTAAGTATCAATACAAAAAAGTATAAATATAAACTCGAGGTATTTTATCATCACAAATATGTGTACATAAATACATATATAAAAATATATCACAAATATATGTATACATACACGTCTTATATGTATACAAATATAAATAGATATATATACAATCTGGCCACTGAAAAGGCCCAGAAATAATAACCAAGTCAACAGTAGCAATGATCATTACTAGCACCATACTGAGGTCTGGAAACACACTTTTTCTCTAAAAGAAACCAAGACTTCTTGGAATAATGACTGATTGTAGGTCTGGGACAGAAAATGTATGAGATGATCCTGGAACATCTTGTTAAGACTAGACAACAAAGAGGCTTCCAAAATGACTAGCAGCATGCCAAAAGGCTTCAGGAACCAAAATATTCATTTCAGAGATTCCCCTCTATCCACAGATAGGACAATGGAGCCTTAACAATATTATTAATTGCAATGAATTGAGACCCACTAAACGTGTTTGAATCAATTACTAAGAAAAGAATGGGTCATTCTTATAGCATATAGACATATTTAGTTTTTACTATACTATAAACTGGTAAAGAAAGAAAGCAATTAGCATTTTTCCTGTCGCTCATATATGAACTGTGCCACTGCGTAAGCAATAGTAGATGAGGGGAAGTAGTGAAGTACCTCTTTACAAAAGCATTCTAAATAATTAAATGAAAATGAAAGGAGATAAACAGAAAACATATTGCTACTCTGAATGAATGAATAAATAAGTATAGGTATTAAGTATCAATGGCTGCTAGGATCATAAAGAGAGAATAAACATTTTGTGCCTACCATAGTCTTGTTAAACACTAACTTTTATCTTGCCAAAGGAACTGAACCTGAGTCTGATCCAGTCTCAGGAACCAACTGCTCTTTTGCAGGTAATATAGAAAACAGAAGAACATGTTTAACTGCATGGAGAGGATGCAATTAGCAAAATACAAACTGACGGAAACTCTGTAAGAGATGGTCCAGGTACTTCCATAGTTACATTGTACGGCAATGAAAGGGATGAGGATTCCTGTAGATTAAAAAAGACTGCCTAACATTAAAAAAAAATGTATGAGACTGGACCATAATACCTAGTGATATGGTTGGGCTGTGTCTCCACTCAAATCTCGTCTTGAACTGTAGCTCCCACAATCCCCATGTGTCATGGGAGGGACCTGGCGGGAGGGAACTGAATCACGGGGACAGGTCTTTCCCAAGCTGTTCTCGTGACAGTGAGTAAGTCTCATGAGATCTGATGGTTTTATAAAGAGGAGTTCCCCTGTACAAGCTCTCTCTCTCTTTTCCTGCCACCAACCATGTTAAGACATGACTTGCTCCTCCTTGTCTTCCGCCATGATTGTGAGGCCTCCCTAGCCATGTGGAACTATGAATCCATTAAACCCCCTTTTCTTCTCAGTCTCAAGTATGTCTTTATCAGCAGTGTGAAAACAGATTAATTCACCTAGAGAATGCACATTTGGTGATAAAACCATATAAATGTAAATAAGTAATTATTATAGAAGCTAGAATAATTGGTATTTATGGGGGCAGAGGAGTTATGATTTAGAGGGGCACATGGAGGGGGTCCTGGTGTAGATGGCAACATTATCTTGACCTACATGTGGTCTCCCATTTATCCTGCTACCCAACCCTTCCTTATTTGTGCCTCAATGCAGCATCTTGATTTCAGGGCTATTTTACAAGTTAATTCAAAGTATCTCACAGACTACTTGATAAAACAAATATACTTTTTAAAGTTTTCAGAATGTGTCTTTAGTTACCTAAAAATTTATCCATTGATTCATATGACTGCTGTTGATTGACAGCTTTCTCATTTGAACATTTCATTGGTTTTCTTGGCATGAAAGTGCTATTTTTCTTATTATGGCTAGGCAATTTTGAAGAAAAACTGGTTCTGTCTTTTACAGTTCTTGTTCTATGGCTCTGTTTAGAGAAACTGAAGTGGCTGACGGATAAACTCTCATCTGAGGATGAATAATCATCAATAAACTGAGAGTTATGATCCTCATTTGTTGCATATACTTGGTTTGTTTTGTTCACTGTTTTGGGAGAATTGTGAAGTTCTTTTTTGGTTTCCTTTATTCTCTTAAACCTCAATGAACTCTTCCTTACTCTTGACTTGGAAGAAATTTCAATGTCATCAGATTCATCACTGATATCGCTGCCTTTTCTTTTCACAATAGATTTCAGGGTTGTGTTCTCAGGACTTAACTTTTCTGAAATTATTCCATTTCTTTTGTCATCAGTCTTTCGACCATTATCATTATTTCTTGTTTTTACAGAGTGTTCTGTTTCAGAATCCTCAGAACCCTCCAAGGGTGGCTTAAACCTTATACTATTGTCGGGGAATCTCTCAGTTGTATACTGTGTAGGACAGATGACATCACTATCTTCTGATTCTGTGGCATTCTGTAAAATGCAATGTTTATCTGTATTTCTAAATTTTTTCTCATCAGACTTAGAAGAAATAGTCTGTTCTAAAGTCTTCTCACTTTTATAAAAAATATGCTTTTCTTTTGGATTTAGGATGTTATCTAATTTCTGATATTTTGAAGTACAAAGAGAGTCCTGATTTTTCTCACAACCAGCATCTTTGGCTTCTGTTGAAAGGCATGTGGGCTGCTCATCAGAACTTTCATCATCAGAGGCAGTATTTCCATCACTGTCCTCAACTGCTTTACATTTTGTTTCAAACAATTTCGAGAAACCACACTGGAGTAAGGTAAGCTGTCCTGGAGAGCTGGAAGCTTTATTTGAATCGGGTGCTCTGTTTTTGGCAGTCTTTACTCCTGCGGCTCCCACTGGCTCTTCATCACTGAAGTCGCTGCAGAGATCACACACTTCCTTTGCCAGTGGCTCTGCAGCTTGTTCTGGACCTCTGCATTCCTGACAGTCAGGCTCTCCAGGCTACAGAAGAAACAATGACAAAAACATCAGAAAACCTCAAGATATAATATGGAATCAACTGAAAAGGAATCAACTTTGGGCAGGTAATTTAGGTACAAGTGTATCACTTAGTATTTTCTAAAAGTACAACATTTAATAAACATTTAGTAAAGGGTTTAATATCATAGTCTAGGACAGTAGTCTTTTCTCTTTCCATGTTGAATATTGTTCCAAAATAAAACAGTTTAAACTCGAATACCATATCATCAAAGTATTTCGGAAAAAAACACAAAGTGGAGTGTTTGGCTTCTAAGATGCAAGGACACGTAATTCTGGCCTCGAAAGTGAAAAGCATACAACTTACTGCTTAAGAATTACTGGAGTTTACTGTCATCTAGCAGATACTTCTAATCATGCTTTAAGAATAAGACAGATTACAGGAGTTAACAAGGTAAAGAATTCATGACTGGAAAATTGTTCTAATTGATTAAAAAGGCCAATAGGCTCTTGATCACCAGAAATAAAGAATTTTGAAGTAAAATTTGCTACAAATTTAAATTCAATATGTAACTTTTTCACATTAGTCAGAGTTAAATATACCCTAGTTTTCTAAAACTGAGCCTCTAATAGTAAAATATTGTGGGAAAGTATTGTCTGCTAATACTTTTGCCAATATTTGATATTCATATATTTAAATTTATAAAAATTTCATCCCCAATTTAAAGTCACTGGACTGGTATAAACTGACAGTTAAGACTCTAAAAACAAACAAGAAAAAACCAGAAACAATAACAAAAAACCTTCCACACGTTTTTTACCTTTAGGATGGCCTTATGATGAAATAAAGATGTGGTGGTACATGAGATGGCAAACTACTAAAAAGATCACAAAATGAAGGAATCAAATAAAATATCTGCTTTCAGTTAGAGAACAACTTTAATATTTGGCTTCAATAATTTTAAATACACATTGGTGGTGATTTTTCCATTTAACTTACCATTTAGTCAAAAATTATTTATTTGGGATGGGTTAGTTATCTAGGTGGTACTGTATTTACAGTTTGGGGTAGTTAAAATTCAGTTTAGCTGTAAATGGCTGAATTGCTCCTGAATTTGTTATATGAATGTTAAATCAGCCTTAATTATTAATTTTACCCATAGTCCTCTGAACTTTATGTCCTTGACTCTTAATTTTTTTTTTTTTTTACAGGTTATAAAATGAAGGAAAAAGGAAAAGAAACAAAATTGTCACAGTGCATGTTTTCTAGGTGTTGTAGGCTACAAGCTCAAACATTACATACCATTTCCAGTTTGTGTGCTGGAGGTCCCTCTTTCAACCATGTTGTGGCTGTCATGATCCCTGCTTCCACTTGGCCTTCTCTCTATAATGTCAGTAAGAAAGAATACAGATAGCCATGCAACACAGGGGGTAGCCACAACCAGATAAGCAATAGCAAGGCATGCTGTTCTTGAAGTTAAGAAAGAAACATTGCATGCAGCTTGCTTTAGCATTCTTAAAGTTATTTTTCAACTTGCTAATTAAGAAACTCATATATAAACATTTATAAAACATTTTAAAAATACTCTTAATTCTTATCTTAAAGTTTACTTTTACAGACACAGAAAACTAACACTTTCCAGCCAACTTCATTAAAAGTACTAGTGGGGAGAGGGAGAGTGAAGAAATGTTATATATTTACCCAGTATGATATCCGTAACAACCATTCCCATATAATAATTATGGTAAGGACATATTAACGTTTCAAACACCACAATGTTGAATATTGGGAACTTGATATTCTAGCCTATATTGTTACTATATTTATTGTTCATATTCATTTGACAATATCCCTTAGGTGTAGGAGGCATCAAAATAAAAAGGTCCATCCTACTATGAAATGAAAAACAATATTCTAGTTATATAACAGGCTTGCTATATCTTTGGGAAAGTATTTGGACTTTAAAGCTTCTGGTGTATCATTTAGCAGAAGTTCTAATGGCCTAGATTCTAGAATACTAAATTCTCCTCAAAAGCAAATCAATTCACTTTCTAAGGCTGTATGTGTTGATAGAGCAAGAAGAAATAATACTATCATCACTACAGTTACAAATGCCCAACTTAAGAATACACAGACATACTAATGGCATGGTTCCAGCCACTTGGTATCCAGGGCAATGAGTGAGACTCTCCCCTATGGAACTCTAGGGAATGACAAATGGTTTCTGAATTGCTGCAAGTCCTTTACTCTCCATGCCTGGAGGCTATTACAGCAATGGGATGGGAAGCCTCACTCCCAGGCTACCATTTATCTCTGTAACAGAAGCTAAATGGCTACAACAGGTGAAAGCGGCAGTACTAGAAATCTTAAAGCTGCTGAAACTCCCTTATTATAGATAAATGACCATTCCAGTCTTAAGCTGCTCAGGCCAAACACCTTGGAGCCATCCTTAACTTCTCTCTTTTTCTCATACCTTGTATCTGACCCATCAGTGAATCCTGTCAATGCCAGCTGGATAATACACACACCATCCAGCCACTTCTCACGCCATCTGCCACCATCACCCTGGCTCAAGCCAACATCATCTCTCAGCTGGATTACTGTAGTATCCTCCTAACTGGCTTCTTGCTTATGTCCTTGTACTTCTATAGTCTAGTTTTCAATAGTAAGTCAAGCTAATATAAATCAGACTATGTCATCTTTCTGTTCAGAACCCTCTAACTGCTTTTTGTCTCATTCAAGTCAAAGTCAAAGTTCCTGCATGGTCTGACTCTCTGTCATCTCTCTGGTTCCATCTCTTGCTCTCTCGCTTACCCCACTCTAACCAGTCTGGCCTCCCTGACATTGTGAGATCACATGGGGCATGTTCCTCCTTCAGGACCTCTGCATTTGTTTCCCCTGTCTAAAACACACCTTCCTCCCTCACCTCTTTGAATACTCAAATGCAGCCCTCAGAGTGAGGACTTCCTTGGCTACTCCATCTAAAACTGCAATGCTCCTTCCCTGACAGTTCCCATTTCCCTTCCCTGTTCTATTTTCTATCCTGAGAACCTACCTATCACAATACATTCTGTATTTTACTTATTTATTCTGTTTATCATTTGTCTTCCCATATAGAATGTAGACTTCTGATAGACAGCATCATTTTGTCTATTTTGTTCTTTTATGTATGTACCAGCTCTATGAACAGTACCTGACATTTCGCAGATGCTCAATAAATATTTGTAAAATGAACTCTCAATGTCTATCTTTGAAGAGAAACCATAATACAATGGAAAGTCAATGCAAAACAGAATGAAATTGCCCAGAAATCATAAGATTGTAAGTGTAAATATCCAAATTTTTACTTCTTAAAACATTTTAAAACAGATTTTATACAACCTTTAAAAATTAAAAATGTCTCACATGAAGTGAAATATTCTTTTACTTTATGATACGTGCTCCCGTTACACGGGGCGAATAATAACACTCAGAAGCACCTTTGGACCAAGCAGCATGAATCTAACCCGCCCGAATAAGTTTACATTCTAAATGATGACAAATGAGTAATTTTAATTCAAAATTTAACTTAATAATCAAGTGCCAATGATATGCCTAGCCAGACAAACGTAGGACATGGATGGCCTTGTCACCCCTTATTAATATCAATTAGAAAATAGGTTAATATCCTTAGTATTCTGGTATATTAAAGAACTTAAAGATATTTTTAAAAAAGAAAATGTAAGACATGGATGGTGCTGTCATCAATAAATACTTCTGAAGGTGAAACAAGATATTCTTAGAATAACCAGTGAACAAGAGACTTTTTTTTTGAGTCGGAGTCTTGCTCTGTTACCCAGGTTGGAGTGCAGCGGCACAATGAACAAGAGAACTTTTTCTACTTAATAACCTGTCATCCTGATACGTCTCACATAACACTTGTTTAACAAAGAAATAGGTGGTTATTCTGACAAAAACAGATAACTATGTCATAATATATGACAGAAAACAGGATAAATAATGTAATGCTAATACTATAGACAATGACTTTAACATGAATATAAGCATGTCAAGTAGTACTCTGAGATGGAGGTAGCAGCTGGGTTTGGGAGCTGGAGGGCAAACAAAGTTATTGACATGAAAAGAGAAACTGGAAAGAACAAATTCATAAAAGAAACAGCGTATTTAAAAAGCAAGGGGAAAAAACCCCAAAAAGCAGGACTCAAATGGGTCACTGAATTCAGAATCAATGTAATTACTAGAAACGAGAAACTCAGCAGTCTACATCAGAAGTTGTATAATAGTAATAATATTGATAGGATTCAAATCATGTATACTTTCCTCTCCCCCGGCCATCCATGGTCTACAGCATATGATTCCTGACATTATGTGGTTATTATGTAAACGTTCTCTTCCACCTCCGGAGAAGATGGTTCAAGTTCCTCAAGGACAGGAACCAATTGCTCCTTGAACTGTCTTTATGGTACTTACTGAATAAATTAAGTACATTAAGATTCTACTACAAAGTCATGGAAGTCAAGAGAAATATCCTGAAGTTCTCTAAGACTCAGTTTCCTCATCTATCCCATGAGGAGGTTGAAAAAGATAATATTCCAGGATTTTATGATACCTATATGACTATCAATTAGAAAATAGTTAATATCTTTAGTATTCTGCTATATAAAAGAACGTAAAAGAGTTTTTTAAAAAAGGATATAAAGTATTTGTTTGAAGAATAAGAAACATCTGTATGTTGAGGATGAACACAACAGGGAGAGTTTAAAATATTGGTGTGGAATTTTTATTGGGAACAGAAAACAAAAAATCTCCATGAGACATGAGAGTACATCTCAGGGAGTATTTGGTAACTTTTAATCAAAACACATTTTATATTTTTGTTTATTTAGGAAAACCTCTTTTTTTAGTTCCTGACTTCAGCAGCTGTTTTCAAAACAATAAGCTTCTCTCTGCCTATCTTAAAACGGCCCTGGAGTTCATACTGCTCAGTATGTATGTTCATGTGTGTGCATTATGTGTAATTATGCATGGGAAAACCTTAGTTTAGAGGTATAATAATTCATTTCTTATTCTCTACAAGTAAAAATTCCGAGGCATTTTTGATAAAGAAAACCAAAAGTTTCTCTGAAAAGGCAACAGCAATTGTATTTCAAATTTCCTGAGGAAGAAAAACTGTATTTAAGATATTATTGAAAAGGTTAGAGAAGATGATCACACCTCCAGAATGTCCCTTGTAAGACAAGACCCTTGGGACCTCAGTTTGAAGAGGTTATGGATCCCAAAAAGCTCTCCTTGATGCTCTTTAGATCCTTGAACTGCTTCAAAATATCGTTTGGCATTTTCACTTCCAACCACCACACAGTGAAGTTGCTAAAACAGAAAAAACACAAGATATTTTTGAAGTGCTTGCTCCAACAATATGTCAGAATTTCCTGGCATTCCCTGTATATACACAGCTTTAGTTGGAGCAGGCAGAATCTCCTGAGGGAGGAAATTTTGTTTTAATTTCCCTGGCAGATGTTGCCATTATGGTGAAATAATAATAATCTGGCCAGTATTACTGAAACAGAGATCTTGTATTTCCTATTTTATCTGTTTTCTAACAACTGAGTCAAGATTACATCTCTATAGAATATCCACCTGACATAAATGTTTAATAATAAAAGCATACATTTGAATTCACTTTTCTCCTTTTAAAACTCTTATTATAACAGGAACTACTAAAACTGGCAGAAGTAATTACTATATCACTAAAGTTAAATTACAATCTAAAGTAATGATATCATAACCACCTTGGTGTCAAACTAATTGTGGCTTGACTACATTGTCTACTAACAGCAAAAACCCTATCACTGTTTTAAGAAACACTGCATCTTTGACATAATTTTGAATACAGAAAGAACACTGACATGGAACATTTAAAAACACCACTTCAGTATCAACATTAATATGCACTCTCTAATTGCTGGATATTTTACTAAATGTAATATAAATATATAAAATTAAAATACAATCTGATTAACCCCAGGAGTATTTTAAAATTTCTTGAAAGAAAAAAAGAATGTACAGAATGTAAAATAACTTCAGTCCATTGATGGAGAAATTAGTAAAAAAAAATGCTTAAGGGCCGGGTGCAATGGCTCAAGCCTGTAATCCCAGCACTTTGGAAGGTGGAGGTGGAGGCAGGCAGAACACTTGATTTCAGGAGTTAGAGCCCAACCTGGCCAACGTGGTGAAACCCCTTCTCTACTAAAATACAAAAATTAGCTGGGCATGGTGGTAGGCGTCTGTAATCCCAGCTACTCGGGAGGCTGAAGCAGGAGAATCACTTGAACCTGGTAGAGTCCGCAGTGACCCAAGGTGGCCATTGTACTCCAGTTTGGGTGACAAAGACTCCGTCTCAAAAAAAAAAAAAAAAAAAGAAATGCTTAACTATTGAGATTATCATCAGAGTTCATTTGCACTGTAATAAGTGATTCTAGGCAACTAAAATTTTTGTTTATAACAGCTGCCATTTATTGAACATTTATTACACGTGTAGCATTTTATTTCCATACTCTTACTTAATCCTTACAACTTTATGTCATCTCAATTTTAGAAATAAAATAACTAAAATTTCTCTATTTTAAAAATAAAGTAACTTAAGTTTAGAGAAATTAAGTGACTTGCTCACAGCTGCCAGCTAAGTGTCATTCCTAGAATTTGTACCTTGGTTTGGCTGAATCTAAAATTTATACTATTAACTAATTTCTCACTTTCAAGACGCCTCTCTTAAAACAAAACCCTCGGGACCTTCACTTAAAGAAGTTATGGATCAACATACCAACTTGATCAGTTTGACACCAAATGTTCCAGAAACATGGGCTGTAATCTTGGGAGCACAAAATTACAATAACAATTGATGCAAGTGACAGCCCAGGGACCTACCGATTTTCCCCTTGTTACTGAACTACATTAAACACCGATAATGTCAGACTGTAGGACCTGTAACTATAATCACCAAGGTAATTTGTAAGCCTCAATTTGAGTCTTTATAAGCTTCCTAGCAAAGTTTTATCACAAAATTTATAAAAAGCACATTAGTTTGCACTAAAGTGGCTCCAGTAAAAGTGGAAACCAGGTGCTTCTATCTGTAGGCTAACTATAAAAAAAAATCATGTTAAAATTCAAGAGGGTAGGGGAAAAATTAGTAATTAGAAAATGTAGCTTAGTTTCTAGCTTATGAAAAATCCATACAAGGGAGAAAATGCTTGGATCTCATCATAACAACAGACAAAGAAAGAAGTAAAACGAAAAGAACATTTATGATATTAAGAAGTTCACGGCCATTCTTCCAGCTACAAGGCCAGCAGTGTGGCATCTTCGTATTTTTCTCTCTGACCCTTTGCTTCCTTACCATGGGTTATTAGGCAGTAGGGTCAGAGAAAGCAGAGATGAAGATGTGCACATCTGACCCTTATAAAAAAAACCCTTGTGATTACACCAGCCCATCTGGATAACCCAGGTGGTTTGGGGGATTACGATGTGAGCATCTTTGGGAGACTATTATTCAGCCTACCACAGTAAAGAAGTGCAAAAAGAAGGATGGGAGCAAGTCGAAATGACACACAAGCCACCCTAATGGGTGCCCACTGGCCAAATATAAGACAGTGTCAACATTAAATAGTGACATTCAATGTGTTGTAATCTGTTAGTAAAATGGGAAGCCATGAGACCACACAAATTAAATAGAAGGGAAAGCTCTTTTTTTAATGGTAGAGTTCCAAAGAACAACCAAGAAGGATAATGGAAAAAGAAAAGTCACCACCTGACAACCATTACAGTGGTAGCTGATTCAGGCAGGAACCACAAATGAACACTAAGGGTTATAGGTGCAGGTCTCATGAGAAACTGGCAGTCTCAGAGGATCTCCTCATAAATTACACATCAATTACAAAGAAAAAAATAGTAACTTTGCAGTGGAGAAACTCAGCAGACACAAACTTGATCTGTGATCAAGGTTAGTAGGGCAAGTCACCCTCATGTGCCTTCTGACTGATGCAACGAGAAGAGCACAGTATCGTGCCTGTGGTATTCCTGCCAATACTGCTTGGCCTCAGTCTGGACGTGAGGAAATATCAAATGGACCTAGACTGAAGGACATCCTACACAAAGGCCTTATTCTTTAAAATTGTCAAGGTCTTGAAAGACAAAGCTTGGGTAATATTCTAGGTTGAAAAAAACTGGAGACACCAGTAAATGGAGCCATGATCCTTGATGAAATCCTGGACCAGGAAGGAAAAAAGAGACACTGCTGGGAGAGGTGGGGAAATCGAATGGGTCCTGTGGATTATAGCATGATGTTTTATCAACGTTAATTTCTTGATGTGAATAACTGCATTTTGGAGAGGAATGTGGGGAGTGAGGAAAGTGAGTTGTAGAATTGTATATACAACTGAGTGTTTAGAATGCATAAAACTGTTTTTTATGTATATTTAAGTAGGAGTGTACTTCTTTGGGGAAATACATACTGGAAAATTTAGAGTGTTGCTTCTTTGGGGAAATACATGCTGATGAGAAGTCTAACTCTCTCTCAAATGGCTCAGAAAAAGAATAAAGACAATAGCTGAGACAAAGAGAAAGCAGGTGTGCAAAATGTCAGCAAATAGGGAACTTGAGTGAAGCTAATTGGGGGTTCTTTCTGCTATTCTTGCAATTCTTCTGCAAACACTTCTAAATAACATTTACACACACACACACACACACACGAGATGACTTTCTGAATGCCAAACTTTAGATTGCTTAAATGCTCCAAACCTGAAGGAACACAGCTGCTGTATAAGTGATGTTTGTATTTTTAAAATGTATAAAATATCTGAATGCATCATCACAACAGATGCAACAAAAGATATCAAAATAAAAGTCCCTCATGAACAATACAGGTCACTCCTTATTAGTCTAACCAGTGCTGTAATGTTTAGGTGCATCCTCCTAGATATCTTTCAATGAAGTTAAAGCTATTTATACATACAGATGCTCCTTAATTGATGATGGGACTATAACTAGATAAACCCATTGTAAGGTGAAAACACCATTAGGTGTAACGTAGGTTTTGGACTCACGATAGGCTTATCTAGATGTGGCCCCATCGTAAGTAGAGGAACATACTTCATACATAAATAGGTATCATTTTAGCACCATCATAAAACTGAAAAAACATTAAGTTGAACCATGTCATAAAACAGTCTGTCACACAGCAACAGCTTCATTTGTAAACACATTGAAACACTGCAGATATTGTTCTATAGATCGCTTTTTTGACTCACTTAAAAGTGTCTTCAGACATCTTGCCACATCAGTACATTTGATCTGACTACAAGTTTTTTAAATTTTGCTGTCACGAAGTAATATAGGTATCAGAATTTATTCTGTTACTGTCGGACATTTAGGTTGTTTCCTTTGTTTTTTAAACAAATGAGAGCAACGCTAAGTAAAAACCCTTATCACCCTTCACTGTGCATATGTGAGAGGATTTCTGTCAGTTAGGTATGGAGACTCGACAATACCTCCACCAGCTGTACTCTCAACAATAGTGTATGAGCATCTCTCAAATGCCCCAACCAACAATGAACAGCACCAATTTCCCAACCCCACAAAAAACACCTCGATATGCATTTTTTAAAAAATGCATTTTGCAGAATATACAATGCAAATGGTCTCATTTTCTATCTCTAGATTATGAGTGTGGTTAGAAAGATCTTTTCACATATGTGTTAACCACTTGCATTTTTTTCTTCAGTGAAATGCCTATTATTCTTTTTATTGGTTTGTAGGTCACACAGTTTGGCTGTGTCCCCACCCAAATCTCATCTTGAACTGCAGCTCCCATAATTCCCATGTGTTGTGGGAGGGACCCAGTGGGAGATAACTGAATCATGTGGGCAGCTTCCCCCCTACTGTTCTCGTGGTAGTAAGTCTCATGAGATCTGATGGTTTTATAAGGGGAAACCTCCTTCGTTTGATTCTCATTCTCTTTGCCTGCCTCCATGTAAGATGCGCCTTTCGCCTTCTGCCATGATTGTGAGGTCTCCCTAGCCATGCAGAACTGTGAGTCCATTAAACCTCTTCTTCTTTATAACCCAATCTCTGGTATGTCTTTATCAGCAGCATGAAAACAGACGAATACAGTGGCAGTTCTTTGTATTTTGCAGCTGCTGCTCTTTTATTACATGTATGGCAAACATTTGCTCCTAGACTGTCTTTGAATTTGGTTTGCAGTTCCTTTGTCATACAGAAGTTTCATACAAAAATATAGTCAAATTTACTTGGTATTTGCCTTAGAGGCTATACTAGTTTCCCAATTCTGCTGTAACAAAGTACTACAAATTGGATGTCTTAAAACAATAGAAATTTATTTTCTCATAGTTGTGGAGGCTAAATCTGAAATCAAGGTGTCCACGGGGCCATGCTCTGTCTCAAGATTCTAGGGAATGATCCTTCCTTGCCTCTTTCTAGCTTCTGGTAGCTTCTGGCAGTTGCTGGTAATCCATAGCATTCTTTGGCTTGTGGTGGCATCACTCCAATCTCTGCCTCCATTGTCACATGGTGTTCTTCCTCTGTGGCTGTCTGTATACAAATTTCCCCCTTCTTACAAGGTATCAGTCAATGGATGACAGCCCATTCTCATCCAGTGTGACCTCATCTTAACGTCATCTGTAAAGACCCTACTTACAAATAAGATCACATTCACAGGTACCAGGGCTTAGGACTTCAACCTATCTTTTGAGGGGAAAGGACGCAATTGACTCAAAACAGATGCTTGGTAAAAGATTTTCATATTTATGTTCATGAGAGATATTCATCTGTCATTTTCTCTTCTTGCAATGTCTTTGTCAAGTTTGGTATCAGGATTCTTCCGTCTTTGTGAAATAAGTTGGAAGTGTTCCCTCTTCCTGTTTTCAAAAACAATATTAAGTGTTTGATAGAATTTACCACTGAAGTCATCCGGGCTGGAATCTATCTTTGTGGGAGAGTTCTGAATTAACAATTTAGTTTCAACCAGTCTGGGCAACATAGTGAAACTGTCTCTACAAAAAATAAAAATAAAAAATTAGCTCGGTGCGGTGGCACACACCTATAGTGCCAGCTACTCGTGATGCTGAGGTGGGAAGATCATTTGAGCCTCTGACAGTTTTGGGAGCCAGAAATCTGCAATCGGTATCACTGAACTGAAATCAAGGTGTTGACAGGACCACACTCCTTCTGGAGGCTCTAGGAAAGAATCTATTTCTTGCCTCTTCCAGCTTGCGGTGGCTACCAGCATTCCTTAGCTTCTGGCACACCACTCCGATCAATGCCTCTGTGGTTACATTGCCTTCTCCTCTTCTGTGTCAAACTGTCCTCCAGCTCTTTCTTATAAGGACACTTGTGGTTCATCCAAGATAATCCCTGAATCTCAAGACCCATAATTTAATCACACATGCAAAGATTCCTTTTCCATATAAAGTGCCATTTACAGTTTCCAGGGATTAGAAATTGGTATTTTTGAGGGCCAGTATTCAGCCCACTACACTGCCTTTTCAAAGTGTTTACTTTCCTAAACTGTTGGGTAATTGTTTCTGGCTGGGATATTCATCTGCTTTTAAATACTTCACATGCTTATCTCCGTCTACTGCAGTGCTTATCTGAAAAATAGTGGAGGGGGCAAGTAATTAGGCTTCTCGGCAACAGGGGGAACTTCCTTCTGAATATTAGAAATATTTGGAGCTCTGTCTTGCTTCTTTGCTTCCAGTACTTCTACTTATTGTTCTCACTTGAGAGTAGACACCTCTGCTGGCTGTAATTTGGTCCAAACGGGATAAGATTATAAGGGCTAAACTGTCTTGTTACACCATCAGTGATACCCCAAGGCTTCCTTCTTTTTTAGTAGCTGCTGACTCTAAGCTTGGAATATCCAGAGGCTGCACCTACCTTTTCAGTAGTTTTCTTCTGACTAAGTTTAGGTTGGCTTCTTCCTTCAATCTGATCCCAACTTCCTTGTCTTTTAGGACTCCTTACAATTTTGGGGCCGCCAAGAAAACTCTTCTTGCTTTCTAACATTTTTACAGGTTTTTTTTTTTTTTTTTAAAGAACATAATTTTTTTTTTTTCCCTCCGCAAAAGATTGAAGGCCAACCTGGGAGGCTAGAAGGTGTGCTCCATTGGTTTAAATTCCAAACTATCTTTAAACCATATTTAGTGCCTTTTCCTTACATGATTGCCATTTTCTCTTTATTTGTGTCTTATAAAGTTCTTAAATTACCTCATCTTCTGAAGCCTCTTTTATTATATACTACTGTATAATGTATATTTTATAACAAGACATTTCATTTCATTAAATGAGTCAGATGAATAGGTAAAAAAGATATGTATACAGTAATGGACCGAAAAAAATTACTACATAATTGAGGAAAGACTCTTACTTGAGAGAAGTCTAAGACAGTACTCAAAAGAACAGCTCCTAAGATGAGTAACTTCCCACTTTTTCCCAAGGTTGTTTAAATAGGTTAGAAAAAAATAATTTTCAAGTAGTTGTGCTATACCAAAAAAAAAAAAAAAAAGGATGAACTGTTTATTACAGAGCTAAAAGCTTTAAGAAAAACAAAAACTGCTGTGTACGACTCTATTTTTAGAATGAAGAAAATAGCATAAATTTAACATTGGATCACTCTTAGGTTAACTACCAACACATGTGGCAGATGTTTGCTCTTAAATAGATGCCAACTGAACATATAGGAAGCAATTCAAATGCAATATTTACGATTACACTTGAACCTTATTCCAGATTGTATCAAGTATCCAGTTGTAAACTAAATAAATATTGTTTGTTTAGAGGCATAAATGAAGTAGTAATTGATATGCTAAGCATATTTAAGAGTTAATACAATTTTAGACAAATACTAAAAGTACCAGGAAAGTAGTTAGCACACTTAAGTTCTGTTCCTATAATTGCATTTACTGGCACATCTCTGGGGTCCTAGTTTCATCATGTACAGTATGTACCTCTAAGGCAGTGCTCCCTAATCTTCATGTGATGGCACCTATAGAGAATGGTAACATATGAATATCTACCTGGTGTAAAAAGAAGAGGTTAGTCAAGGCTGGAAGCTAGCTGATATGGTTTTGCTGTGTCCCCACCCTAATTTCATCTTGAATTACAGTTCCCATAATCCCCAGGTGCTGTGGGAGGGAGGGATCTGGTGGGTAAGTGAATCATGGGGCATGCTGCTGCTTCCATTACAATGAGCTCTCAAGAGATCTGAAAGTTTTATAAGTGGCTTTTCCCTCTTTGCTCAGAACTTCTCCTTCCTGCCATCATGTGAAGAAGGGCATGTCTGCTTCCCCTTCCACCATGATGGTAAGTTTCCTGAGGCCTCCCCTACCATGTGGAAGTGTGAGTCAATTAAACCTCTTTCCTTTATAAACTACCCAGTCTTGGGCAGTTCTTTATGGCAGCGTGAGAATGAACTAACACACAGGCTTAGGTACTCTTGCTGTCCAGAAAGCTGTGGGACCAACATCTCAGTGCACCTGTAGCCCATTTGTGGTAAACCATTATATCTTGGCCTGTAGTTTGGGGAGCTGTGACCTTGCTACTCAAACTGTGGGCTGCTGATTAGTTTTACTAGGACTCTTGGGAGCTAGTTAAATATTCCACATCATGAGCTCTACCTCAGACCTACTAAATCAGAATCAGTATTTTGACAAGATCCCTAGGTAATCTGCATGTATACTAAAGTTTAAGAGGCACTACTCTAGAAAACTTTCAGCTCAAAAATTCAATGAACCCAAGAATTAATCTGTTTCATAGAAGTGTATTCAAGGGTATTTTTTTATGACCTTATTAAATTCTACATGATAGAGTAAAATTTAAAACTTTCATATTACATAGGTTTTTCCTAATTTTTAAAAACATAAATGTTGACCTCTGAAACAGAAGGGAAACATATTTACCTGCTTGTATACCTGTCGTAAATACATGATTTCCTCCACAGTTCCCAAGGATATCAGCCTAAGCACTTTGACATCTCTACACTGTCCAATCCTGTATGCTCTGTAAAAAGATTAAAAATACAGACAAAAATCAAGTGAAACAACTTTGGGTTCAAGAGGTAGCTTGGGAACATAAAAATGGAAAATTATTAAAATTTTAATTAATTTAAAAATAAACATTTTATGTTTATGCTATGTTATTTAGTAATAATTCAAAAATTCAAATTCATATAAAAAGATGTTATTAAGGAGAAAAATATTATAGAAAACCTACGAATATCAACTTCATTTCTGTTATAAACATCACCTTCCACTGTTTAAAAACTTTTTCTAAATTTAGGTTTTTCTTTTATAGCAGCTTTAAGCTTACAGATTGTTCCCCAAAGCTTTCATTTATATAAAAATCCCCAAAATGCCAACTAATCCATAGAGCCAGAAAGTATACTAGTGGTTGCTTGCGGATAAGGGGATGGGGAAGAATGGGAGGGGTGGGTCACAAAGGGGAAGAAGGAAAATTCTGGGGTGATGGGTACGTTCATTATGTTAATTGTGGTGATGGTTTCACAGGTTCATAAGTCAAAACTTATCAATTGTATACTTTAAGTATATACAGTTTATTGCATGTCAATTATACTTTATTAAAACTATTAAAAAGTAAAAAAAACCCCACAACTTAGCAAAAAGTAGTTAATCAACTGGAAAGTCTATGGAAGTGCTGGTTTGCAGTCCTCATCCGTAGAGATTTCAGTTCAGTAGATCTGACTGAATCACTCAGTTGACCGGCATCCAAGGTGTTTCCATACAGCCCATAGATGGTTTTAATTAGTGCTAATTAAAATTCTAAACTGATTCATCACAGTGGTTTAACTGTGGGTCTATTCCCCACAGCTTCTCTCATATGGAGGCTTTATACGATGCTCTGTATGAGCACCCAATGCCTGTTACAGTTGCTGAGGGGAACCGGAGCAAGGCCACACTGCCTATATGCTTGAAAACGTCACAATTCAGGGGAAATTTATCTTTGAACTTGTAAGGTTGGCCATATGTTATATTTGATGTTCTCTCTGCCTCCTTTACCCACCCCTCCTCACAAAGGACTTTATTACTAGAGGACATCTCTGGATCGTGCAAATCTTACATCTCCAGCAGGAAATGGTGGATCCTGCGACACAGCACCACCAGGGGTAAGGTACTGCATTCTCACTTCCATTCTGTAACCTGGAGGCAGAGGAGAGGGGCTCAACATCCCTTTCTCTCCTACAATGCGTTTGGGTTCTAAAGAAAATCAGAAATGGATCTAAGAAAATGTTCTTCGGATGTATGCTTAAGCCAGTTGTTTGGTGAATGGGAGAGATTCCATTAGGATGCATATCCTACAATCTTTACAGACAAAAATCTTAGACACGTGTTACTGTGCGCCTAAGCTTCATCATTTCTTGATCCATAAAGCAAGGATTTGTAAGTGATGAGTCTCTCACCATGTGGAGACAAGTGTTGAGGAACTGTTATACAATAGGTAGGTCATTAGCTTTATTTCTGTTCTTAGTTCCTGCTGTCAGAGTCAGTGGAAGGAGAGGGAGAGGAAAAGGAATACTAGTTATTCAGTTTTATTGTGAACTAACTTTCAGTGAATACTGAAGCACAGTACACTGTGCTTTGAAGAATACTGGGATAATTAATATGTCTCGATGACCTAATGAAAAAGTACAAAATACAACAAATGTCATAAGACCAAAAAAAGGGGCAGAGGGAGATTTTTCTGTGGTTTTCACTTTGACCAATTTCCTTGACAGCTGTCTGTGGAGAGAGGTTGATAAAAAGTGTTAGCTTTGCAGTAAGACCGTATGGATTCAGATCCTGACCCTGCTACTTACTGGTTGTGACCCTGAGCAAGTTACCTAAAGTGCACTGTGCCTTAGCTTTCTCATAAGTAAAATGGGTATAACAATGCCCATCCCAAAGGATATTCTGAGTATTAAATGAGATAATCCATGGAAAGCACCAAGAATGACAGTTCCTACCTTACCATAAACACTCAGTAAGTGTAGCCATTATTCCTTTGTCTTTATTTTTCCAAATGTATTTGAATAAAATTGCACATAAAGTATTATTATAAATAAACATTGCTATTGGTTAGACGGCCTTTCTGCTTCTTAAGCGTTTCTATGTATTTGCCTTTTTCCCTCAGATTAGACTTTTCAAGTGTCCCTATTTTACTCTTTTCAATTAGTTAATATTTATATTATGTTCGTTTTTATCTTAATAATGTAATAACACGTATAATTCTATTGTCTTTGTTCCTTTTCTAGCTTTCTAAATTATTCTTTTACTTTCCGTCTTTTTTAATAAATGAATTTAAAAATTGAAATTAGCATCAGAATTTAAATATTGATCCACAGTAATTTCATTGTTATTTCTAAACAGCAAGTTTTTCCCTCTTGATTTCCTCTTATGGTGGCAAAATATACATAACAAAAATCATTTTAAGCAATTTTAAGTGTACAGTTAAGTGGCATTAGGTATATCCACACTGCAATGCAACTATAACACCTGTATAGCTACCGACACTTGCCAAACTGAACCTCTGTACTCATTCAACAGGAACTCCCCATTCCCCAGTCCCCCAGCTACTAGCAACTACCATTCTCTTTTCTGTCTCTGTGAATTTGATGACTCCAGGTACAACATGAAATCATACAATCTTTGTCCTTTTCTAGCAAAAACTAGCAAAAAAAAAATCCATTCTTTGTAGCTGATATTAGCGGAAAAACAATTCAATCATGACACCACTGAGGATGATGTTAGCTCTGGGTTTTTCATAAATGACCTTACGTTGAAGTAGTTTCCTTTTTTTTTTTTTTTTAATTGAGATGGAGTCACTCTGTCGCCCAGGCTGGAGTGCAGTGTTGCAATCTCAGCTCACTGCAACCTCCATTTTCCAGGCTTAAGTGATTCTCGTGCCTTGGCCACCCAAGCAAGCAGCTGGGACTACAGGAGCGCACCACCATGCCTGGCTAATTTTTATATTTTTTTGTAGAGATGGGGTTTCATCATGTTGGCCAGGCGGGCCTTGAACTCCTGACCTCAAGAGGCGCAAGCCACCGTGCCTGGCTTGTTTCCTTTTATTTTTAATGTGTTGTTTTTGTCATCTTTAAAAAGATGTTGAATTTTGTCAAATACTTTTCCGCATCAATGAAATGACTGTGTTTCTTTATTCCTTCATTCATTACTGTGGCGTATTACACTGATTTTTGAACGATGTTGAACTATTTCTGAATTCCAGGAATAAATCCTACTTTGTGTATCATCCTTTCAATATGCTGCTGAATTCAGTTTGCTAGCATTTTACGGAGTATTTTTGCATTAACATTCATAAGGATTATTGGTCTGTAGTTTTCTTTCTTGCAGTCTTTGATTTTGGTATTGGAGTAATGCTGGCTTTAGAGAATTAATTGGAATGTGTTTCTTCCTCTTCAGTTTTTTGGAAGTGTTTGAGAAGGACTGATGCAAATTCTTTTTTTTTTTTTTTTTTTTTTGAGACGGAGTCTCACTCTGTTGCCAGGCTGGAGTGCAATGGCTCAATCTTGGCTCACTGCAACCTCCGACTCCCTGGTTCAAGTTATTCTCCTGCCTCAGTCTCCCGAGTAGCTGGGATTACAGGCATGTGCCACCATGCCCAGCTGCTTTTTGTATTTTTAGTAGAGACGGGGTTTCACTGTGTTGGCTAGGATGGTCTCGATCTCCTGAACTCGTGATCTGCCCGCCTCAGCCTCCTCAAATGCTGGGATTACAGGCATGAGCCACCATGCTCGGCTGGATTGGTGCCGATTCTTTAAATGCTTGGTAGAATTCACCAGTAAAGTCTTAAGGTCCTGGGCTTTACTTTGTTCAGAGGTTTTTGATTACTGATTCAATTTCTTTAAATAGTTATAGTTATATTCAGGTTTTCTACATCTTCATGACATTCTTCCTAGATGTAAATTTCTAGCAATTCATCCATTTCATGTAGACTATTCAATTTGTTGGTATGCAAATGTTCACAGTACTCTCTTATACTCCTATTTCTGTAAAATCAGAAGCAATGTCCCCTCTTTTTTTTGATGTTAATTATTTGAGTCTTCTTTCTTTTCTCTTAGTCAATCTAGCTAAACATTTATCTATCATTTTCTTCATCTTTTCAAAGAACCAACTCTTGGTTTCACTGATTGCCTCTGTTGTTTTTCTATTCTTTGTTTTACTTATCTCTGTTCTAATATTTGTTGTTTCCTTCCTCTGGCTAGCTCTGCGGGGTTTTCCTTTTCCTAGTTCCTTAAGGTGAAAAGTTAATTGTTGATTTAGACCTTTCTTCTTTTCTAATGTAAGCATTTACAGCTATAAATTTCCCTCTTAGCATTACTTTTGCTGCGTCCTGTAAGTTTTGGTGTGTTTTCATTTACTTCAAGCTATTTTCTAACGTCCCTTGTGAATTATTCTTCAACCCTTTCGTTAAGCATGTGTTGTTTAACTTCCACATATTTGTGAATTTTTCAATTTTTCTTCTGCTGTTGATTTCTAGTTTCACTGTATTGTCATTGGAAAAAAATGAATGATTTCAATCTTTTAAAATGTATTTAAAAACTTGTTTTGGGGCCTAACACATGATGTATCCTGGAGTGTTCATTGTGTACTTGAGAAAAATATGCATTCTGCTGTTGTTGGAAGGAAAATTCTATATATCTCTGTTATAGTGTTGTTCAAATCCTCTCATTACTTACTGACTTCTGTCTGAATGTTTTACCCATTATGAAAGTCGGCTATTGAAGTCTCCCACTATTATTGCAGAGCTGTTTTTCCCTTCAATTCTGTCAATGTTTGCTTCATACACTTTGGGGCTCTACTGTTTGTTGAATTTATGTATATAATTGTTAAACCTCCTTGGTGAATCCACTTTTTACCATCAGATAATGCCTTTCTTCTCTTCTAACAGTTGTTGACTTGAAGTCTATTCTGTCTAATATTAACACAACCACCCCTGCCCTCTTTTGGTTACTATTTGTATGAAATATCTTTTTCCATGCTTTTATTTTCAACCTGTGTAATTCTTGGATCTAAAGTGAGTCTCTTATGGATAAGATATAGTTGGACACTGTTTTTTAAATCTGTTTCTGCCAGTCTACATCTTTTAATTAGGGAATTTGATCCATTTACATTTGAAATAATTAAGAATAGGGAAGAATTCACTTTTGCCACTTTATTTTCTGTATGTCCTATTAACTATTTTGCCCCTAAATTCCTCCATTATTGCCTTCCTTTGTGTTTAATTGATGTTTTTAGTGACATATTTTTAGTCCTTTCTCATTTCCTTTTACATATACTTTAGATGCTTTCGTTGTGGTTACTATAAGGATTATACATAATATCCTAAGTTATAACAACCTTAAATCAATTCATCTTACATTGATATCAATGTACTTATCGACAGAGATTTATAATTATTTTATGCATGTATCTTTTAAATCCTGTAGAAAATGAAAAAGCAGAATTATAAGCCAAAATTACGATACAGGTATTTATATTTGTCCATGTACTTACCTTAACCGGAGATCTTTATCTTTTTGTATGACTTTGAGTTACTGTCTAGTGTCCTTTCATTTCATCTTGAAGGTCTCCCTTTAGGATTTCTTTCTTTTTTTTTTTTTTTGAGACTGAGTCTCGCTCTGTCGCCCAGGCTGGAGGGGCATGCAGTGGCACAATCTCAGCTCACTGTAAGCTCCGCCTCCCAGGTTCAAGCAATTCTTTGCCTCAGCCTCCCAAGTAGCTGAGATTACAGGCACCTGCCACCATGCCTGCTAATTTTTGTATTTTTAGTGGAGACAGGGTTTCACCATCTTGACCAGGCTGGTCTTGGAACTATTGACCTCATGATCTACCCATCTCGGCCTCCCAAAGTGCTGGGATTACAGGCTTGAGCCACCGCACCAGGGCTAGGATTTCTTACAGGGCTGGTCTACTGAAAATGAACTCCCTCAAGTTTTCGTCTGTCTGCAAATATCTCAACCCTCATTTGTGAAGGGCAGTTTTGCCCAATATAAAATTCTTGGTAAACACTTCTTTGTTGCTCAGTTGACAGTTTTTTTGTTTTGTTTTCCCAATACATTAAATATATCATCCCACTGCCTTCTGGATTGCAAAGTTTCTGCTGACAAATCCACTGATAATCTTAACGGAAATTCCTTGTACATGACATGTTGCTTTTCTCTTGCTGCTTTCAAGATGCTGTCTTTGTGGACAGTTTGATTATAATGTGCCACAGTGTGGATCTTATTGGGTTTATACTATCTAGATTCAGTTGATCTTCTTGTATTTGTATATCCATATTTTTCCCTCAAATTTGGAGAGCTTTTCATTATTTCTTAATCTACCCTTTTGTCCTTTCCCCTTTCTTCTGAGCCTCCATAACGTACATATTGGTCCATTTGATAGTGTCCCATATGTTCACTTACCCTTTTTGTTTTGCTTCTCAAATTAAATAATTTCAAATAACCTATCTTCAGGTTTGCAGATTCTTTCTCCCTATTTGGTCTGCTGTTGAACCCCTCTAGCGAATTTTTCAATTCCAAAATTGAATTTCATGTCCGGAATTTGTTTGGTTCTCTCTCTCATTTTTAAATTTCTATCTCTTTGTTGATATTCTCATCTTGCTGATATATCCTTTTCCTCACTAGTTTTTTCTCTGTTTTACTTTCACTCTTGAAGTATTTAAGACACTTGTTGTAAAGTCTTTGTCTAGTAGCTCCATTGCCTGTTTTGCTTCAGGGACAGTTAGTTTCTGGAGATTTATTTTGTTACTCTGAATAAGCCGTATTTTCTTCCTTTCCTTTCCCTTCCTTTCCTTTTTTTTATTATTATTTTTAAATGTCTTGTCGTCTTTTCATGAAAACTATCATTTGGAAAGACAACCAACTCCCCTAGTCTTTGCAAATTGGTATGGAAGACCTTCACTAATTAGCAGGGTGTGTCTTAAGCCTTGGGGGCAGCATAGGGTGAAGGCTAAAAGTCTTCTCAGGACATTTCTGGGTATACATCCTGCCTGGGTATGGTGCTATCTCGGCTCACTGCAGCCCCTACTTCCCAGGTTCAAACGATTCTCAGCCTCCTGAGTAGCAGGGACCACAGGCGCACACCACCACACCTGACTAATTTGAGTAGAGACGGGGTTTGACCATGTTGGCCAGGCTGGTCTTGATCTCCTGACCTTAAGTGATCCACCTGCCTTGGCCTCCCAAAATGTTGGGATTACAGGTATAAGCCACTGTGCCCGATGTCATTAAAGTTTTATCAAGAGATTGCAACGATTTAGTCACATCATCAGGCTTTGTTTCTAATTCTAGTTCTCTATTTCCACCACATCTGGAATTACTTCCTCTACTAAAGTCAAACTCCTCAAAGTCATCCATGAGGGTTGGAATCAACTTCTTCCAAACTCCTGTTTGATATTTTGACCTCTTCTCATGAATCACAAATATTCTTAAATGGTATCTAGAATAGTGAGTCCTTTCCAGAAGGTTTTCAATAGACTTTGACCAGATCCATCAGAGGAATCACTATATATGACCGCTATAGCCTTACAAATTGTATTTCTTAGTAAGAGTTGAAAGTCAAAAGCACAACTTGATTCATGGGCTGCAGAATGGATGTTGTGTTATTGTATAAACAACATTACTCTTCTTGTATATCTCCATCAGAACACTTGGGTGACTAGGGGCATTGTCAATAAGCAGTAATATTTGGAAAGAAATCATTCTTTTTCTGAGCAGTAGGTCTCAACAGTGGGATTAAAATATTCAGTAAACCATCCTGTAGAGATATACTGTTATCCAGGCTTTGTTGTTCCATTTATAAAGCCCAGGCAGAGTAGAGTTAGCATAACTTTAAAGCCCCTAAGATTTTCAGAATGATAAATGAGCACTGGCTTCAATTTAAAGTCACCAGCTGCATTAGTCTCTAACAAGAGAGTCAGCCTATCTTTTGAAGCCAGGTATTGACTTCTCCTCTTTAGTGACTACAGTCCTCAATGACATCTTCTTCAAATGTAAGATTGTTTTGTTCTCACTGAAAGTCTGTTTAACGTAGGTACCTTAATTTGCTGCAGTTTTTCTACATCAGCACTTGCTGCTTCACCTTGCACTTTTTTGTTACAGAGGTGGCTGCTTTCCTTAAACATCATGAACCAATCCCTGCAGCTTCAAACTTTTCTTCTGCTACTTCCTTTCGTCTCTCAGCCTTCAAAGAACTGAGGTGTTTTAGAGCCTTGCTCTGGATTAGGTTGTGGTTTAATGGAATGCTGTGGTTGGTTTGATCTTTGATCCAGACCACTATAACTTTCTTTGTATCAGCAATGAGGCTGTTTGGTGCTCTTGTCATTCATGTATTCACTGGAGTAGCACTTTTAATTTCCTTCAAGAACTTTTCCTTTGCATTCACAACTTGGCCAACTGTTAGGTACAAGAAGCCTAGCTTTTGGTCCATCTTGGCTTTCAGCATGTCCTCCTCACTAAACTTAATCATTTTTAGCTTTCGAGGTAAAGTGACAGACAAGCAACTCTTCCTTTCACTTGACCACTTAAAGGCCGTTGCAGAGTTATTAATTGGCCTAATTTAAATACTGTGTCTCAGGGAAGAGGGAGGCCTAAGGGAGGGAATGAGACAGAGGAATGGCCAGTAAGCGGAGCAGTCAGAACACACACAACATCCACCAATTAAGTTCATCATCTTATGGGGGCATGGTTCATGGTACTCCAAAACAAATACAATGGCAACTTCAAAGATCAGTGATCACAGATCACCATCACAGATGTGATAATGAAAAACTTACATTCTCACAGAGACGCAAGTGAGCATATGCCATTGGAAAAATGGTGCTGGAAGACTTGCTTGACTCAGGATCTCTACAAACCTTCCATTTGTAAATAAGGCAATTATCTGCAAAGCCCAATAAAGTGAAGCGCAATAAAATGAGATGTGTCTGTATACAGTTATTAAATTATGGTAGATAACTTTTATTTAAGTAATTTACGTATCTATTTAGCCTAGTTGATTTATTATTATTTATTATTCTTTTTGAGACGGAGTCTCTGTTGCCCAGGCTGGAGTGCAGTGGCGCGATCTCGGGTCACAGCAAGCTCCGCCTCCCGGGTTCACGCCATTCTCCTTCCTCGGTCTCCCAAGTAGCTGGGACTACAGGCACCCGCCACCACGCCTGGCTAATTTTTTGTATTTTTAGTAGAGATGGGGTTTCACTGTGTTAGCCAGGATTGTTACCATCTCCCTGCTTTGAATTTTTAATCTTATTTTCAACTTTCTGTGTCTTTTATATTTACATACATGTTTCGTAACAAGCATAAACCTGAGTCTAATTTTTCCTTTCTGCCAGCCCCACTTTTTTCCTTCTTTCTAAAAAGAGTCTCAACATATTAATATTTATGTTTGGATTTACTTCTGACATTTCATTCGTCATGCTTTCTGAGTTTCCCCCATCTTCCCAACACAATGATGTATTTCCTATCAGGTACTAAAATAATTACATTTTCTTGGTAATCTTGTTTCTTGTGCAAGCTTTACACCTATTATCCAGTGTTTTTCAAAGTGGAGTTGAGAACTAATTGTATCATAATCACCTTGGGTGGTTTTTAAAATTAATTGTGCAAAACACACATCACAAGATTTACCATTTTAGCTATTTTTAAGAATACAGTTCAACGGTATTAAATTTGGTTTTCTAACCATCGCCACTATCCATTGCTACAACTTTTTTATTATCCTAAACTGAAATTCCATACCCATTACACAATACATCCCCATTCCTCCCTATCCTTATCCCCTAATAAGCACTATTCCACTTTCTATCTCTATGGATTTAACTATTCCAGGTATTTCGTAAAAGCAGAATCATACAGTATTTGTCCTTTCATAGCTGGCTTATTTCATGTAGCATAACGTCTTCAAGGTTTGTCTATGTTGCAGCAATGACCAGAATTTCATTTCTTTTTAAGGCTGAATAGTATTCCATTTTATGTGTATATCATATTTTGTTTATCCATTCATCCATCGATGGACACCTGAGTTGCTTCCACGTTTTGGCTATTGTGAATATAGGTGCTATGAACATGAGTGTACAAATATCTCTTCAAGTCTCTGCTTTCAATTCCTTTTGGTATATACCCAGAGTGGAAGTGTAATTGCTGGATCCTGTGGTAATTTTATGTTTAATTTTTTGAGGAACCACCATGCTGTTTTCCACAGCAGCTGTGCCACTTGACATTTCCATCCACAATGCACAAGGGTTCTAATTTCTCCATATCCTCAACTAGGACTTGCTGTTTTCCATTGTTGCTTTTGTTTTTACAATAGTCATCCCAATGTGTGTGAAGCTGTATCTCATTATAGTTCTGATATGCATTTCCCTAATGATTAGTGATGCAGAGCATCTTTTCATGTGCTTAATGGCCACTTCCATATCTTGTATACCTTTTTTGGAGAAATGTCCTATTCATTGTTAGACTGAGTTATGTTTTTTGTTGTTGTTGAGTTTTAGGAGTTCTTTTTATATTCTAGATATTAATACTTTATCAGATAGGTGATTTGCAAATATTTTCTCCCATTCGGTAGACTGCTTTCTTTCTCTGTTGATAAGTGTCCTTTGATCCACAACCTGGGTGTTTTTTAAAATATAGGATGTTGAGTTCCATTCTACATCTACATAATCAGAATGTCTGCAGGGTGGAGTTTGAGTATTTGTGTTTTTGAAAATTGTACTAGATAATTATTGTAACTCACTCTTTTAGTTGTTGCTCCTAAATTTTTTGCTAGCATTTAAAAACATTTTTTGGCATACAATTTGAGAACTGACCAGGGTTTCCCGGTCCTTTCCTGAGGAGAATTCTAAGATAATTTTACCTCTACTCGTATTCTGACATTTTATCAAAATTATATAACATTTTAGTTCTTGATTGTTACTAATTTTTTCATACCATCCCTTCATATTTTGGGGAATTTTTTTTTTGAGATGGAGTCTCGCTCTGTCGCCCAGGCTGGAGTGCAGTGGCCAGATCTCGGCTCATTGCAAGCTCCGCCTCCTGGGTTTACGCCATTCTCCTGCCTCAGCCTCTCGAGTAGCTGGGACTACAGGCGCCCGCCACCTCGCCCGGGTAGTTTTTTTGTATTTTTTTAGTAGAGACAGGGTTTCACTGTGTTAGCCAGGGTGGTCTCGATCTCCTGACCTCGTGATTCGCCCCTCTCAGCCTCCCAAAGTGCTGGGATTACAGGCTTGAGCCACCACGCCTGGCCATTTTGGGGAATTCTTTCTTTATAACTGCATGAAGCCTCTCAGCTACGCTCCCAGTAATTTTTTAGACTTAAACTTTTAGCCACAAATTGTAAATACAAGTCAAAATAATTTTCTTTCACATATAGCCATATAAATTTTTTCATTTTGACAACTCTGTTGTCATCTAGAATCCTATAATGCTGACGAAATGTATGTTCTTCAAAGTCTGACCTGCTGAATTGAGTAATGCTGACGAAATGTATGTTCTTCAAAGTCTGACCTGCTGAATTGAGTCTGATTCTCATTTCTTTGTTGATAATGTGTCTTTTCCTTTTTGTTGCAGTTTTTATAAATCATTCTCTCCCTGTTTCTCACTCTGGAACCTTTTAGCCCTTCTATCTTTGAAACTTAGAAATATTACTAACACGTATGTTTTCTCTCTCTCAGTCATTATTCCTACTTCATACTAAATGCCCCTTCAAAATTAATAACAATTTTCTCCAATCATGTCATCAATTATCTTCCCTGTCCTCCAGCCTCTCTGTTCATTATTTCTGGAACAGACAGATGATGATTTCTAGGATTTTTCCTCAATTTCTCTTTACTCATATTTCACATCTATTTGTTACTTGACTTTATGTTTATAAATATTCATTCCTTTTATCTTCCATATCAATTACTAACTTTAGCCCTCTCCATTTTTTTCAGACCTTCAACTGAGTTACTTTATTTTGGCAAGAGTTTTAACTTCTAAGAACTAATTTGGTTTTTTATGTACTTTTTTCCTTGGCATCCTATTCTTGTTTTATTCCCTTCAATGTCTGTTTTCACCTTTGTCCTTTGCTTTCTTGCTAGGCTAGCTTTATTAAAATGTTTCATAATTCTTCATTTCCCATTCATAATTAAAATGATGACTAGGTGAATCACTGGAAAGCCGGTCTGTGTCTCCACGCAGGTAACACGTGTATTTCCCCTTTTCATGTCCTGGGGAAATCTGGAAGTACTACAGGCTTTGCTCTGGCTTTATGATCTGGTTCCAACACCCATTCTAGGAAGCTTTCTACAGTCAGATTCCCCATTTATTTATAAAATGTGTAAAAGTATTCTTTCAGCTTTAATCAAAGAGTACCTGTTACAGCCAAACTCTCTGTAAAGTAGGGTGTGGGAGGGGAATTTGTATTCGAGTCAGGACATTTTCAGTTTCCCAGAAGGATGCACTCTGTCTACTCCCACATACTGTAATTGCAGCCCCATGCTTAAAATTTCTGTATTCTTTTCTGCAGACTTTGTAGTATTTCTCTGCTGATATCCTGATCACAGATTCTACTTGCTTTTTATCTTCCAAGAGTTTCTCAAAACTTCGGATCTACTACTATAGAACTATCCTATTTTCCTGCAGTATTAGGAATTTATTCTTTCTTTTTAAGTCATTTATGTCATATTAACAGGATTCTGAGATGGATGAAAAATAAATGGCTATTTTTGGACTGTTATTTGGCTTGAGAAGGTTAGGATTATCTCAAATGTACGTTTTTACAAGTTTCCCCCTTTCTTCTAATCATAGTCATAGTATAAGCAACCTTAAAAGTTCAAGAGTATTTTTAGATTAAAAGTGTTTGCAGATCACTTTAAATTTTGTCAGTATTATACCTGTCAATGGCTTGAAGATCATTGGCTGGATTCCAAGTAGGATCAAATAATACAACAACATTGGCACCGACAAAATTGAGGCCTAGTCCACCAGCCCTGGAGGAAAGAGGAAAAAAAAAGCACATTAGAACAGCAAAAACTAATTGTGCTATAATTCAACTGTGCCAGGTTTCTATAGCCAAAACAGTACAATATTTCATTAATTTCATCAAAGTAAGGTGGTGATTAAAATACAAATATGCCACAAATAAAATATTTAAGGCACAATTTTATTTCTACCACTCTAGAAAATCCCTTAAAAACTGGCCATTAGAGCCCATGTAAATAGGTTGTGCTGGTTTTTACTTTTTTGTGATACTCAAATACTGTTTCTGCAAGATTTTCCTAACATAATTTTTAAAAACTGTTAGTACATTCTAGCTAAATAAAGTAATATATACATTTAAAAACTCAATTCAGGAATAGATGCACATCTTCTTCTTCCACTAAGCGCAGCTAAAACTCTGGATATTACACAGAAAATAAACGTAAAACTCTGAAAGGTACAGAGAAGATAGGCAGGCTAGGGACTACGAGGCCTAAGGAACAGCATGACAGTGAAAGCTTAGCTTTCCTTTTTGCTTAAGATACCACAGGCTGGGTTCTTAACATATCCCAAACTGTCGGAAATGCCAAAAGTCACAGACTAAAAAAAAGAAAAGAAAAAAAAATCCCAAGAAGAGCCTTTTCCCTTTAGCCAAAGAACCAGGAAAGGTATAGCCTTGAAAGGCAGAAAAATGTGAGACAATAACCACTCTACCCCTGCCAAACACCAAGGACCAACCTGTGGCCGCATCCCTACCTTACACCAAGAACAATCTGCGGCCCCATCCCTACCTTACACCAAGGAACAACGTGTGGCCCCATCCCTACCTTACACCAAGAACAATCTGCGGCCGCATCCCTACCTTACACCAAGGAACAACCTGCGGCCCCATCCCTACCTTACACCAAGGAACAACCTGCGGCCCCATCCCTACCTTACACCAAGGAACAACGTGTGGCCCCATCCCTACCTTACACCAAGGAACAATCTGCGGCCGCATCCCTACCTTACACCAAGGAACAACGTGTGGCCCCATCCCTACCTTACACCAAGAACAATCTGTGGCCCCATCCCTACCTTACACCAAGGAACAACCTGCGGCCCCATCCCTACCTTACACCAAGAACAATCTGCGGCCCCATCCCTACCTTACACCAAGGAACAACCTGCGGCCCCATCCCTACCTTACACCAAGGAACAATCTGCGGCCGCATCCCTACCTTACACCAAGGAATAACGTGTGGCCCCATCCCTACCTTACACCAAGGAACAATCTGCGGCCCCATCCCTACCTTACACCAAGGAACAACCTGCGGCCCCATCCCTACCTTACACCAAGGAACAATCTGCGGCCCCATCCCTACCTTACACCAAGGAACAACGTGTGGCCCCATCCCTACCTTACACCAAGAACCAATCTGCGGCCCCATCCCTACCTTACACCAAGAACAATCCGCGGCCCCATCCCTACCTTACACCAAGGAACAATCTGCGGCCCCATCCCTACCTTACACCAAGGAACAACGTGTGGCCCCATCCCTACCTTACACCAAGAACAATCTGCGGCCCCATCCCTACCTTACACCAAGGAACAATCTGTGGCCCCATCCCTACCTTACACCAAGAACAATCTGTGGCCCCATCCCTACCTTACACCAAGGAACAATCTGCGGCCCCATCCCTACCTTACACCAAGGAACAACGTGTGGCCCCATCCCTACCTTACACCAAGGAACAACCTGCGGCCCCATCCCTACCTTACACCAAGAACCAATCTGCGGCCCCATCCCTACCTTACACCAAGAACAATCTGCAGCCCCATCCCTACCTTACACCAAGGAACAATCTGCAGCCCCATCCCTACCTTACACCAAGGAACAACGTGTGGCCCCATCCCTACCTTACACCAAGAACAATCTGCGGCCCCATCCCTACCTTACACCAAGAACAATCTGTGGCCCCATCCCTACCTTACACCAAGAACAATCTGCGGCCCCATCCCTACCTTACACCAAGAACAACCTGCGGCCCCATCCCTACCTTACACCAAGAACAATCTGCAGCCCCATCCCTACCTTATACCAAGGAACAACCTGCGGCCCCATCCCTACCTTACACCAAGGAACAACGTGTGGCCCCATCCCTACCTTACACCAAGGAACAACCTGCGGCCCCATCCCTACCTTACACCAAGAACCAATCTGCGGCCCCATCCCTACCTTACACCAAGAACAATCTGCGGCCCCATCCCTACCTTACACCAAGGAACAATCTGCGGCCCCATCCCTACCTTACACCAAGGAACAACGTGTGGCCCCATCCCTACCTTACACCAAGAACAATCTGCGGCCCCATCCCTACCTTACACCAAGAACAATCTGCGGCCCCATCCCTACCTTACACCAAGAACAATCTGTGGCCCCATCCCTACCTTACACCAAGAACAATCTGCGGCCCCATCCCTACCTTACACCAAGAACAATCTGCGGCCGCATCCCTACCTTACACCAAGGAACAACCTGCGGCCCCATCCCTACCTTACACCAAGGAACAATCTGTGGCCCCATCCCTACCTTACACCAAGAACAACCTGCGGCCCCATCCCTACCTTACACCAAGGAACAATCTGCGGCCCCATCCCTACCTTACACCAAGGAACAACGTGTGGCCCCATCCCTACCTTACACCAAGGAACAATCTGCGGCCCCATCCCTACCTTACACCAAGGAACAACGTGTGGCCCCATCCCTACCTTACACCAAGAACAATCTGCGGCCCCATCCCTACCTTACACCAAGAACAATCTGCGGCCCCATCCCTACCTTACACCAAGAACAATCTGTGGCCCCATCCCTACCTTACACCAAGAACAATCTGCGGCCCCATCCCTACCTTACACCAAGGAACAATCTGTGGCCCCATCCCTACCTTACACCAAGGAACAATCTGTGGCCCCATCCCTACCTTACACCAAGGAACAACGTGTGGCCCCATCCCTACCTTACACCAAGGAACAATCTGTGGCCCCATCCTTACCTTACACCAAGGAACAATCTGTGGCCCCATCCCTACCTTACACCAAGAACAATCTGTGGCCGCATCCCTACCTTAGTTGCCAAAGGATGAATGAGGAGGCTCGGCTTTACTCTTGCCTGGCTATACTGAGACACTGCCACTGACGCCTGCTAGGGTGGTGTCACGGAGTGTGAGTGAGGAGCCAGAGCTTTCACTTTCTGCCCGATGGTAACAGGGTCTTCCCTCACGGTGTCAGGGGACGCCAGGCGGGAGCAGTAGTAAAGCACTTCCCTCTCAGGCTATCAGCAGAGACCAAATATGGAACCTAGCTTTCCACCCCTACTTGGCTGCCATGGTGTCAGAGGAGGTATACTAAAATGGAAGATTTAAATCAGATGCAGAGTCTCATAACACCATACTCAAAATGTCCAAGATACAACGATACAATAAAAAAAATCACTTATACCAAGAACCAGGAAAATTACAGCTTGAATAAGACTGAGATGAATCAGATGTTAGAATTACCTGACAAGAATTTTAACAGTCATCAAAAAAAATGTTTCAACAATTACAAACATGCTTGAAACAAACAAAAAATTGAATCTCAGCAAAAAAAAAAAAAAAAAAAAAAAAAAAGAATATAAAGAGCAAAATACAAATTTTGGAACGGAAAAATAGCTGAAATACAAAACTTGCCAAATGGGCTCAGTAGTACGGTGGAAAAGACAAAAGATAGAATCAAGAACCAATATCATTTACGAAATGTGAACAACAGAGAGAAACATCAGAAACCATGGAGATCAGAAGAAAGTGGCATATCTTTCAAGTGCTGAAAGAAAGGAACTGTCAACCCAGAATTCTATACTCAGTGAAAATATCCTTCAGAAAGGGAAGGGAGATATGACATTCTCCAACTAAGGAAAACTAAGAGCACCTGTTACCAGCAGACTTAACCTAAAAGACTGGTGGCTAGAAAGTTCATAAGGAAGAGAAAAAAAGATAGCAGAAGGAGGCTTGGAACTACAGAAAGGAAAGAGGAAGATCAGAATAGGTTAAAATAGGGGTGAATATAAATACTATTTTATTTCTCATTAGTTTCATAAATCACTTTCATGGTTAAATGAAAACTGCAACACAATCTGTATTTCTCATTAGTTTCATAAATCACTTTCATGGTTAAATGAAAACTGCAACACAATCTGATATGCTGCTTAAGGTATGTAGAGGAAATATCTAAGACAATTATATCTTAAAAGTGGAGTAGGAAAAGAAGCTTAAATGTAAGTAAAATTTCTATATGTCATTCAAACTAGTAAACCTGTTTATCAGTAGACTGTGAGAAGTTACTATGTACAATGTAATACCCAGAGCAACCACCAGGAAGCTACACAAAGCAATATACTAAAAAACACAGACAAAACAAATACATAAACAAATATAGAATCCTAAAAAAAGTCTAAATAAGAGAAACAGTGGAACTAGAAATAGGAGATAAAAAGATAAAAGTTAAATAAGAAATATAAATAATTACCTTCAATATAATGGCCTAAATATACCATTTAAAATCATAAGATTGGCAAGGTAGATTGAAAAAACAATATGCTCTCCACAAAAAAAACCAAAACAAAACAAAACAAAAAACCACTTTAAATCTGATGACATAGCTAGGTTGAGAGTGAAAGGATGATAAAAGATAAACCAGGCAATTATTAAAGAAAAAAGCAAAACTGGCTATATTAATATTAGTCCAAGTGTATGTCAGAGAAAAGAAAGTTACTAGTGAAAACAGGGACAATGCATAAGGACAAAAAGATCAATCTGCCAAAACACCAAACAGCACCAAAACAGCAGAGCTGAAAAATACATGAAGTCAAATTAATCAAGCTGAAAAGAGAAACAGACAAATGCACAATTATAGTTGAGGATTTCAACATCCCACATTCAGCAACTGGTAGAACTCCTAGAGAGAAAATTGGCAAGGATATAAAAGAACAAAATGGCCCACCAACAGGATCTAAATGACATATACAGAAAACTCCACCTAGAACAGTACAATACACACACTTTTTTTCCTGGTTCCTAAAGAACATTCACCAAGATAGACCAAATCCTGGGCCATAAAACAAACTTCAACAAACTTAAAAGAACTGAAATTATATGGATATATACTGAGTATAACGGTATTATACTGAGTATGTTGTCTAACAGTAATGGAATCAAACTAGTAACACATTTCAGGAGGACGACAAAAAAAAATTCTAAACACTTAGAAATTGAACATACATCTAAACAGCTCATGAGTCAAACAAAATCTGAAATCCCAAAAAATTGTGAAAAAAAATACAAGGAGAAATAAATAATAATGTAACACAAATGAAAACACAACATATGAAAATATGTAGGATGCAGCTAAGCAGGGCTTAGGAAAATTTATAACACTAAATGCTTATATCAGAAAAAAGCTAAAGGTCTCAAACCAATCATCTGAAGTCCTCCCTTTAAGAAACCAGAAAAAGCAGTAAAAAAAAAGCAAGCAGAGGAAAGGAAATAATAAAAAAGCAGAATCAATAAAGTTGAACACAGAAAAATAATAGAGAAAAATCAATGAAAAAAAGCTGATTCGTTGCTAAACTAGCAATGACAAAGATAAAAGAAAATACACAAATTACCAATAGTAGGAATGAAGTAAGGGATATCACTACACATCCTACTGCTATTAAAAGGATAAATGAATACTATAAAAATTTTTATGGTCATAAATTCAACAAGTTAGAAGAAAAACAATTCCTCAAAAACTGCAAACCGCTGAACTCAACTAAATGAAACAGACAACCTGAATAGTCCTATAACCATTAAAGAAATTGAGTACGTATTTTAAAAACTCTTAGGGAAAAAAAAAACCCCTCCAGCCCGGCCGATTCCACTGGAGAATTTTACCATTTACAGAAGCATTAACACCAGCTTTATACAATAAGCACATGAAGAGATGTTTAATATCATTAAATATTAGGTAAATGCAAATCCAAACCACAATGACATGCCTCTACATGCCCATCAGAATGGCTAAAATTAAAAAAATAGTGATGGCAAACGTTAGTGAAAACTTGATCTCACACACTGCTGTTGGGAATGTAAAACCATACAGCCACTTTGGAAACAGTTTAGCAATTTCTTATAAAACAAAATATGCAACTACCACATAATGCAGCAGTTGCACTATTTAGTATTTATCGCAGAGGAATGAAAACTAATGTTCAAACAAAAATCTGTAAACAAATGTTAATAGCTTTATCTGTAACAGCTGAAAACTGGAAACTACCCAGATGCCCTTCAACAGGTGAATGTTTAAACAAACTGGTATCCATATCATGAATACTAAGAGCAATAAAAAGAAAAGAACCATTGATACATACAACAACTGAATGAATTTACAGGCAAGTATGCTGAGTGAAAAAAGCCAATCCCAAAAGGTTACATACTTTATGACTCCCTTTACGTAACGTTCTTATGTTATTCTAAATTATAGAAATGAAGAACAGATTAGTGGTTCCTAGGGCTCAGGGAGAAAGGGGAGAGAGGAAAGTAGATGTGGCTATAAAAGGACAGCATGAGGGATTCTTGTGATGGAAATGTTATGCTCTTCACTGTATCAACGTCAGTATCCTGGTTGTGATAATGTACTACAGTTTTACAAGATATTACATTGGGGAAACTGGGTAAAGAGGGCCTGGGATCACTCTGTATTATTTCTTAAAACTACTTGTGAATCTAGAAATATCTCAGAATAAAAAGTTTAATTTAAAAATATGGCTAACAATCCAGATACCCTTAACAGAATGGATTCCTACGTACAGATTATCTCCACACCACATGTTGATCACAATGCAGGCAGTCAGGGTGCTACCGCATATACTTCAGGCTTGTCATAGTGAATACAGAGAGAGCCAAGAGTTACACTGCAACAGGATGCCACGCGTTCTCTCTCCAAAAGGAAGAGAACAAGATGAAATAACATCAATGCTCATTTTATAATGAGCTACATTTAATACTTCCCTGGGCCCAGAGTTCTTTTTCTCCATATATTTCCTCTTTGGGCTGGTGATACCACCCATATACTCACTTATTAAAGCCAAAACCATGCTAAGTATCACTATAGACGTTTTCTTCTCCATCACTACTTCCCTTTCCCACTAAAAGCTAACCAGTATCAAGTCCTGTCACATTTAGCTCAGAAATGTTTTTCTCTTGAGTCCCTTCTCCACTGCTGTCACCACTGCCCTTTTTAGAGCTATTAGATTGCACTTGCATGCATTACTTCATTGGCCTTCTAACTGTCCTCCCTTACTTCAGATCTTACATCCATGCCCATTCTCACATTACATAAAAATTATTTTAAGCACAGAATATACAGAACTAAGTGTACCACTCAACTGGAAAATTTTACTTTTGCAGTATAGTCCCCCAAATCCTTAACTTAATAACAAGTTAATAAGTATGAAAGCATTGTAGTTCAAATTAGAGGGTTTGCTTAGAAAGCTGTTTGTAGTTTAAAACCCATTAATTCCTATTCATCAGAGACCAATAGGCCTCAGTGACCAGGCCTACCATCTCTGTAGCTGGTATCACACCAGTCATTCTTGGTACCTATCCCACAAATGACCAAAACACTTCAAGTTACCTTCATACAATTTTCTCTGCTCTCTTATTTGCCTGGCTAACTTCTCCTTGTCCTTCAAGTGTCACTAACAAAGCCTGACCTAAATCTCTCCCCTCTGTGCCTCCTCCTACCCTGCATTCGCCATACTGTATTGAACTATCCCTTACATGTTTCTGAACAACAACTCCTGCGCCCCTCTACTTTTTGAGTCATAAACTTTAAGAGGCCTGTCACAGAGTGGATACTTACCCTCTCTTTGTTAAACTGAGCTTTGTTAAAATAACCCATGAGTTCTCCTATGGAGTCATACACCCAAGCTGTTGCCTCCACAAATCCTAAGCACTAAACATGTAAGTTCTCTAGTCATTTTGGTACCTATGCTATAAAAATGCCCTTTGCCAAAACCTACTTTTCCTTTTCTTTTTAATAAAATATTATCTCCAAAGAACAGTTAAAATATCACCATCCTTCCATGGGACTTTCTGATCTATCTGTTTCTTAAATGCCTACGGTCTTCACACCTGACTCCGTAGAGCATGCACTGCCCGACAATGCTCTTCAAAGGCAGAAATTCTCTTCTTTTTCTTGCTGCACATTAAGGGTCCATGACGATATTAATAGATGAACAAAAAGGTGTGAGACTGAGACAAAATAAAGCAGTAAAGGCAGATTTTAATAACCGGCATATAATATGATTCTCATTATTTATTTGAAAAGAGTGGTTTAGAATCTCTTTCTCTTGGGGTGCATAACAAAAGAAATGTGCTACTTTTTTCTGGGAGAGTTGACAGTGTTTTGGAATAATGTTACGAGAGACAGAAAATGATGTTTCTCCAGATCCTCTCAAAGCTCATGATTCCTGGTGTTAAACTACCTAGAGGCACTTAATATCATCTGGAAAATTTTACTTTTGCAGTACAGTACCCCAAAACCTTAACTTAATCTTTACAAGTTAATAAGTACGAAGAAAGCATTGTAGTTCAAATGATACGGTTTGCTTAGAAAGCTGTTTGTAGTCAACTAGTGTATGATTCTGAAAGTCAAAACCAAGAATGAAGGTGTGCCTAGTATTCATGCTACAGAGTCTTTCTGCCACTTAAATGGAAGCCAAAACTTTTGTCTTCATTTAACTTGACCTGTGGTTAAGGTAACAGTGAAGAGAAGTCACTAAAGATACATTTTTTGGCAGTTTTAATTATTAGTACAAAAATTACGTACAGGTTTGCTAGATTCACTTTTCTATCAGCATATTACTCATTTCTTTTGGAATAAAATTTCTAAAGGAAACTTTTGGCAAAACTGAATGTATATAATGTTTATATACTGAGTTGAAGATTCCAGCTGCCAATATAATTTTAAATAACCACAATTGTGATCTTTCCATGTTTTAAACTATCTGATCTACATATCCTATATTTAATACTCTGTAAGACAACAATGATAAATTTTTACATTTTTACAAAGAGAAGGCAAAACCAAAATCCAAGAACACAACAATTTTCTTTCTCTTCCTCAAGTGTTCTCCTAAGCCCAGCTGTCTTTCACGCTTTTCTGTGAGGCTTCACATCGTCATTTTCCCTCATCAGCTGCCCACACTGTATCACAAACAACTCACACTTAGATAATGCTTTACACTGGATGCTAATCATCCAGGGAAAGAAAAATGATACTAATCTTTTCTCCTACAATTTCTATCAAAAATGCAAACAAATTAGCCTTTATTGAGCATCTACTAGATATCAGGAACAATGCAAGGTATTTTCATACATGCTAGTTCTTCTGTTCTCAAGACTTCTTTTTTTGTTTGAGATGGAGTCTTGCTCTGTCTTGCCCAGGCTGGAGGGCAGTGGTGCCATCTCAGCTTACTATGGCCTCCACGTCCTGGGTTCAAACGATTCTCCCGTCTCAGCCTCCTGAGTAGCTGGGACTACAGGCACGAGCCACTGCACCTGGCTAATTCTGTATTTTCAGTAGAGACAGGGTTTCACCATGTTGGCCAGGCAGGTCTTGAACTCCTGACCTCAGGTGATCCACCCATTCTGGCTTCCCAAAGTGCTGGGATTACAGGCGTGAGCCACCGCACCTGGCCTGTTCTAAAGACTTCTATAAGCAAAATATCTTGATTTTTCAGGCGAGGAAATTGAAGACCAGAAAAACTAATTTGTTCAAGATCTCCTAAGTAGCAAGTGTCTCGATTCAAACCCAAATGTCCTGATTTGAAGCTCAGTGCTCAGTGGAAACTGAATTTTCTCCTTTGGAAAACGGCTTATTAGACACACCATGAAGACATCATAGAGACCTAAACTCTAAGAAAAGAGTGAGGTGGGATAGGGAGAAAGTACTAGAAAGGATTAAAAAAAATGGGTAAGTTAGGGGATTGGGTGGAATTTAGACACCAAACCATATCTTAAAACCAAAAAAGCAGAAAAGAAGTTAAAGGTTTATATGCCGAATAAATATAATCCTATTCCAGCTACCTTCTTGATGGCAAGGTCAGGCATAACCATGTATGATGCCATCTCAGATGCCATATAGGAGCCACAGGTAAGATCTCTACTAGTTGAGGCAGCAATCTTCCAAGATATTCTGAAGTTATAACTTCGGTCCTTGCTGAAGAAGCAAAGCTCCCGTTAAAGAAGTAGAAAAAAGCCCTAGACTCACTCTCTGCAGATGAGATAATTCTCCGTTTGATGATCATACAACTCACAAACCTAAACTTCAAAACTTGTCACTCTGTTCTTACATGGTTAACAGCAAAAGGTTACTTGTTAGGCAAAAAAAAAAAATGAACATTGCTCTTTTCAAACTGAGGACTGGTCTTTGAGCCAGCTAACGCGTATGCAGGCTGTTTATTCCTTAGGTGTGTCACATGCTCTTCCCGTATCGATAAGTGTGTCAGAAAGCACACCTTCACTACATCTTAATGTTCTGCGGACATGCCTCTGACAGAAAGCACACCTTCACCACATCTTAATGTTCTGCGGACATGCCTCTGACAGAAAGCACACCTTCACCACATCTTAATGTTCTGCGGACATGCCTCTGACAGAAAGCACACCTTCACCACATCTTAAATGTTCTGCGGACATGCCTCTGACAGAAAGCACACCTTCACCACATCTTAATGTTCTGCGGACATGCCTCTGACAGAAAGCACACCTTCACCACATCTTAATGTTCTGCGGACATGCCTCTGACAGAAAGCACACCTTCACCACATCTTAATGTTCTGCGGACATGCCTCTGACAGAAAGCACACCTTCACCACATCTTAATGTTCTGCGGACATGCCTCTGACAGAAAGCACACCTTCACCACATCTTAATGTTCTGCGGACATGCCTCTGACAGAAAGCACACCTTCACTACATCTTAATGTTCTGCGGACATGCCTCTGACAGAAAGCACACCATAACTACATCTTAATGTTCTGCGGACATGCCTCTGACAGAAAGCACACCTTCACTACATCTTAATGTTCTGCGGACATGCCTCTGACAGAAAGCACACCTTCACCACATCTTAATGTTCTGCGGACATGCCTCTGACAGAAAGCACACCTTCACCACATCTTAATGTTCTGCGGACATGCCTCTGACAGAAAGCACACCTTCACCACATCTTAATGTTCTGCGGACATGCCTCTGACAGAAAGCACACCTTCACCACATCTTAATGTTCTGCGGACATGCCTCTGACAGAAAGCACACCTTCACCACATCTTAATGTTCTGCGGACATGCCTCTGACAGAAAGCACACCTTCACCACATCTTAATGTTCTGCGGACATGCCTCTGACAGAAAGCACACCTTCACCACATCTTAATGTTCTGCGGACATGCCTCTGACAGAAAGCACACCGTAACTACATCTTAATGTTCTGCGGACATGCCTCTGACAGAAAGCACACCTTCACTACATCTTAATGTTCTGCGGACATGCCTCTGACAGAAAGCACACCTTCACCACATCTTAATGTTCTGCGGACATGCCTCTGACAGAAAGCACACCTTCACCACATCTTAATGTTCTGCGGACATGCCTCTGACAGAAAGCACACCTTCACCACATCTTAATGTTCTGCGGACATGCCTCTGACAGAAAGCACACCTTCACCACATCTTAATGTTCTGCGGACATGCCTCTGACAGAAAGCACACCTTCACCACATCTTAATGTTCTGCGGACATGCCTCTGACAGAAAGCACACCTTCACTACATCTTAATGTTCTGCGGACATGCCTCTGACAGAAAGCACACCTTCACTACATCTTAATGTTCTGCGGACATGCCTCTGACGAAGTAAGCTGTATTATTATGTATTAGGTATTATAAAAGGTCAAACGAAGTACCCATTTGAACACTGCTTCTAAGAAAACCTAAATAAATATAAAGAGATACTATGTTTATGGATAGGGCGGCTTCATACCTTAAAACCTCCAATCTTCTTCAAACTTATTAATAAATTTACTGATTCTCCAAAACCAAAAAAACAAACCCCAGGAAAAATGCCAGATGATCATTCTTTAAATGAACTGAATCAAATGACTACAAAAAGCTAGAATTTAACACATTGATGTTTTAAACAAAAGGTAACTCCAAAAACAAAAGAGGTCAGAAAGCAAGAAAAACTTTAGATTAAAAATGTGATGGCTGGGCTTCGTGGCTCACACCTGTAATCTCAGCACTTTGGGAGGGCGAGGCAGGTAGATCTCAAGGTCAGGAGCTCAAGACCAGCCTGGACAATATGGTGAAATCCTGTCTCTACTAAAAACACAAAAATGAGCTGGGTGTGGTGGCACAGGCCTGTAGTCCCAGCTGCTCGAGAGGCTGGGGCAGGAGAATTGCTTGAAATCCGGGAGGCGGAGGTTGCAGTGAGCTGAGATCGCACCACTGCGCTACAGCCTGGGCCACAGAGTGAGATTCCGTCTTAAACAAAAAAGTGATCATTTCAAACAAAATAAGATCAAAAACTGACATTTCTCAGAACACAGAGCAAAAAGACAAAATCTGATAGAAAAGTTCAGAGATTTAAAGAACCAACATAGTTTGAAAGCTTGAAAGTCTGACGACCTGGCATGCAAGAGGAAGGGAGCAGAGAAAAAGGAAGGAAAAAAAGTCATTGTTAAAGAAATATAAAACAGCATTTTCCAGAGTTGAAAAAAAAACCCATAAGCCTTCAGAATACAAGCCTACTGTACCTGGCATAAAAAATGAACAAAGATCCACACTAAGACTCAAATATCACCGTGAAAGTTTAGAATACCGTAGATGAAGAAAAACTCTTACGAGTTCCCAAAAAGGAATGAAAATCAGATTGGCACTGCACATCCATTTAGCCGTACCATCTATCAGAAAACAACGCTGCAAGCCCTTCGAAGATCTAAGAGGAAATGATTTTTGATTCAGAATTATATAGTCCAACAAAGTATCAAGTGACAGAGCAATAAAATACATTTTCTATATTTACAGATGCATAAAATTTAATTCCTCTATATTCTGGCTTAAAAAGTTACCGGAGGGTATTTCCTAGGAAAACAAAGGGGCAAATCAAGAATAAAAACAGCAGGAACCCAGGAAAAAGATCCAATGCAGAAGAGCAGTGAAAGAAAGCTCCAACATGACAGTTCTTTATCAGGCCTAGAAAACAACTGGGACAGACTGAAACCAAGGAATAAAGGTTTCAGGAGGCAGGTTCAGGATACAGAGGACTCGACAGAAGAGAATGTGTGAATGAGAATTAGTAACATTGAGGATTATTACAAAGGGCAAAAACAGACTGAGGGGGGGAAAGACTGAAAAAGTCATGATTGAAATTTGAAGTGAACTGAACAGTGCAAACATAAAACATGGATGAAGTCTTAGGAAAGAGAAGTTATATGAGGTTGATGTTAAGACTAATCTTGAATTGACCAACAGGTCATGAACATTCAGATAAATTATCTTATAGCACTACTTGCTCCTGCATGAAAGATGCTTAGTTTATTAAAACATAGTAATGTAAACGCTGTTTTTGCCTCCACATTTTAGAGCCAACCTATGGACAATAACTGTTTATTGGTACATGACTTACTGAAAACATTAATACCCTTGACAATGTAAAAATTAAAACAGTTAACAGACAATACGTACAGGTGACAAAAGTAGAAGGGTGGGTGAGTGTGTGCTAGTGCTAATACCACACATTACAAAGACTTAGAAGGCATGTAGAAAGTTAACAGACCGAACATCAAAACTTGAATCATTTTCCAGTAAAATATGGCAGCAAACCAAGAAAGAAGACACAGAATCCAGAAAAAAAGATCTAAGAGGAAATTCAATGGATCTAAGGCAGAAGTGCAAAGATTGAAAGTTACAAAAGTAGTTTATAGACAAATAATAATTTTAAAATAGCAAACATTGCGAGAAAAAAGGGGAACAGAGTAGTGAAAGTAGCCTAATACTCTTGCTTAAGAGAAGTTCCAAGTTATGTAAAGTTGATAAACTAAAACATAATGAAGACTTTGTACTCTGGCAAGATAATGGCTAAGCTAATGTGAAAACACTTCTGTTACAACAGATATTAAATATAAACCCTTGCGAAATGATAGAAACAAAACAAAAACTGAGCTTATGTGTCTTTTGCAAAACACAGCTGAAGAATGTATTTGTTATATTATGCAAGGTTCCTTATGTAATGACTTATGCAATAAATTATTCAAATTGTCACAGAAAAACAGGAATCCAAAACTCTTTCCCTTGTCTTGTCAGGATGCCCAGCAGAAGCCAAAGCAAAACCACACAAGTGGAAAACTCCTACAACCGGTCTCCAAAGGATTTCCAGAAGAAAAAACACCACTGAAGATAAGCTCAAAAGAAAAAAGTGACCAAACATGAAGAAGCCATTACCCATAAGCAAGAGCCAGAGGAAACAACAAACAGAAGGATCAGCTCCCCAAGTACAGGAGTTAACAGAGAGAGCAAAAATGCCATCCAAAAAGACGTTTTTAAAAGTATGATTACAATAAAAAACTCAATGGATAGGTTAAATAGCAATTTCTGACAGAGCTGAAGGAATAATTAGGAGCTTTATGGAGATCTCAGCAAATGAGCTGGAAGTGAGCAGAAGATGAGAGACGACTGCTTGTCATTAGAGTCTATTATTGGAACCGTTGTTTAGTGCATCTATCAACTGGAAACACTTTAAAGTTACAATGCGTATGTGTTTTACGAAATTTAATTGAACACAGTAATCTATGTCATTTAGTGCTCTGTATGTAAGGACGCGTGCAAAAAATAACCTCTTGCATTCATTTACAGGAAAATGGGAATCCAAAGCTTTTCCCCATTTGCCTTAATGGTGGGAATTCAAGAATAATTAAAGTGCTCAACAATGTTAGCCCATTCATAAACATATTTTATTCTTTATTTTAAGTTAATTTCTATTTTGATTTAATTTTTACTTTGCGCATTTTACATGTTTATTTTTAAAGTCCATTGAAATTCTGAAAGACAGTGGCAGTGAATCTATAAAATTCTTATTACACAGGATATCAAAAGTTTTTGTTCTGTTCCTTCCTAAAATGGGATTAATCTTACTTAGGTGTCTATGTTGATTTAAATCTTTTCAGAAGTGTGTACAGTCTCTAAAAGGTCTTAAAGGGATATTCACACCTAGAGGTTAGAACCAATTTACCTTTCATAAAATCTCTAACTGCAGAGCTGCTCCAGTTGAGATGAGGTAGAGGCAGAGGAGGGAAACGCGAGCCCCTAGCCCCAGTGGGCTCTCAAGGGCTCCCTGACACGGTGGGAAAACTGCTGCTACAGTGAGTCTCAGTTATCCAGTTAATAAGAAGTCTGATTATTCTCACCAGGAGACTTGGGTCAAAACATTACCATAGAAAATTCATAGGAGGAAATATCAATTTTTAAATTTTTACCTTTATAAACCCACACTTCTCAGGGGAATTCAATGTTGATAAAGGAAATGAGAGAAAAGCTTAGCTAAAACTTAAGATATTGAAATTTCAGTCATAATAGTATTTTTGCTGCTGCTAAATAAGCATAGCCATTAAAAATTAATCTAATAATAGTTTTAAAAATTACCCTAAATCTCAAAAGTAACTGGATAAAAATCAAGTTATTGAATTTAATTTTCTTACATTGTAGAGACAAGGCAAATGTTAACATCTTGTGTACTGTTGAACTCTTTTACAATCTTGAGTCTTTCCTCTGATTTTGTACTTCCATCAAGTCGTCGGTAATCAAGCCCAGACGCCATACAGTACTGCTGTAGCACATCAAGCAACTAAAGGAGAGGTATGAAGATGGGCAAACATGAATCTTGGTTAAGTAAGTTTCAGACCATTACAAAGTTGAGACTTGATAAGTATTAATTATTGATGTTCATAATTTCTTTCTTACAATTCCAAGAGCAATAAATATTTTTCTCATATATTTATTCCCGTTATCCCGTTATATATATTTATATCCCGTTATCCTGCAACATTACGGCTTTAACATTCAGAACTTGTTTTAAAAATCAATCTTTTCATTTTTTTTTTTTATACTTTAAGTTTTAGGGTACATGTGAATCTTTTCATGTTTAAGAAACAAACAATATTACTGATCAAATCATTTACGTAAATATATGTGTGCTATTTTCTAAGTTCTAAAATATCTGAAATGTCTTAAAGAACATTGTAATTATTAAGAACATCAACAGAAAATAAAAATCTATCTTTGAGTTCGATATTTGGCAACCCTAAAACAATTGAAATTTTAGTGTCTGTTTAAAAACTTTAAGTTGCTTGCCTCACTATTTCCTACTGTGTAGATAAGAGAAAATGTGGCTATAAGGTGTCATGTAGGCACATGCTTTATTCTTTATGCTTCAAAAGTTAGGGCTGGCCAATCAAGGATATACTTTAGATGAAACTCACCTTGGTGGAAAAAGAAAAGAGAAGAACTTTATCTCTGTTTTTCCTGCAATGATTTAAAAGCTGCTGAAGGACCTGAAAACGAACCACAAAAATCAGTGAACCAGTTCCAACTAAAAGTACACTTTATACATACAAACATCACTTGAGCATTTCTTTAAAATTATTTTCATACAATACTAACCTCAATCATCTTTTCTAATTCCTTTCATTTTTTCCAAGTTAGAGAAATAAAGTATTAGCTATTACATCAAATGTTATTCATCATCATATTGTCAATAAGGAGGTAAAGTTCCCAAAGACTTTTATTTCATCTCATCTGGTTTTAATAAAAAGGAAGCATTTTAGATTATGGGATGCATTTAAATGGATTAATTTAATTTCCAAAATACACTTTCTTTATACCTACAATATGTTAAGAAACTAAATTATAGAGCAGCATTCCTTTTAGGAAGTATTTAAATTGTCCCTAGATGGATGTAATGAAATGTGTTCAATTACATCTAGGTTCTAAAAGTCTTGATATTTATTTTCTTAGAATAATCAGTCAGATATACACCTCTTCTGATTTTCTCCCCTTTGTTTCCCTATTTACAGTAAGCTCTGACTTCCAGAATTGATTTTGACCTCAAAATGCCAGTAATCTGCCCCCACACACAGTGCTTTTAAGAAGGAAGCAAACAGTCCAAAGCCTTGTGCATAAGTCACATTGTTATTTTTATTTCCACATCTGGCAATGACAACTCCAGAACAATGTGCAAAAGCAATCTACAGAGGGGAAAAAGAAATTTTCTATACAAAGTCGAAAATTTTTCTGAAAGATGAAACAAACACTGAAACAATTTATTTAATGATAAACATTTAAGCTTTTAAATTAAAAAAAAATACTCAATATAATTAATCAAGAGAAGCTATTGTGCTAACTTTGACCTCTACCTCCCCCCAGAACCTCAAAAAAAGCTATGGAGTTAAAAAAAACTTCTACTCAGATAACCAATCAAATGGTAAATAAAAATGTTATATATCAGGTAAACATTACGTTAATATTTGGAGAACATATGAAGTTTTATTTGCATTTAGTCTATTTTTTAATAAAACAACTGATTCCATATGAAGTAAGTAATTTGAGTTTCACGTAAGATTAACTTTTTAAATTGGTAGATAGTATTTTTTCTGCTTTACAGAACTGAGGAGAAAATGCACAAAGCTCCTCTTTCCCTACTCCCCACCTTCTCTGCACCTTCCTTATTAATATCTGTATTAATAATATTATTAGAAAATATAACATCAAGTATTATTAGTATTGGTGTGGTATATTTGCAACAACTGATGAGTGAATATTGATACATTATTATTAGCTAAAGTCCACATTTACATTAGGGTTTATTCATTGGGTTACATAGTTCTATGGGTTTTGACAAATATATACTGAGATGTATCTGCCATTACAGTATCATACAGAATTGTTTCATGGCCCTAAAAATTCCCTGTGCTTCACCTACTCATCCTTTCCTCCCCCAGAACCCATGGCAACCACTGATCTTTTTACTGTCTCCATAATTTTGCCTTTTCATAGTACTATATAATTGGAATTATACAGTATGTAGCCGATCAGACTGGTTTCTTTCACTCAGCAATATGCATTTAAGGTTCTTCCATGTCTTTTGGTAGCTTGATGGCTCATTTTTTTACTGCTAAATAGTACTCCACAGTATGGCTGTACCACAGCTTTTTAAATCCATTGACCTACTGAAGGACATCTTAGTTGCTTCCACGCTTTGACAATTATGAATAAACTCATGTGAGGTTCTTGTCTGGATATAAGTTTTTAACTCATTAAAACTCAATGAATTCATTTGAACTCATTTGGGTAAACATCAAGGGGCATAACTGCTGGATCGTATGGTAAGAGTATTTAAGGTAAAATTTTTTAGTTAAGAGCTTTGTGAAAAATCACTGAACTGTCTTCCAAAGTGACTGTATCGTTTTTCCGTTCCCACCAGCAGCAGATGGGAGTTCTTGTTACTCCACATCCTCACCAGCATTTGGGCATGACAATGTTCTGGATTTTGGCCGTTCTAATAGGTATCTAGTGGTATCTCATTGATGTTTTAATGTGCAATTCTTTAATGACATACGTTGTTGAGCCTCTTTTCATATGCTTATTTGCCATCTCTGTTATCTTCTCTGGGGAAGTATCTGTTCAGACCCTTTGCTCATTTTTAAACTGGACTGTTTGCTTTCCTATTGCTGAGCTTTAAGAGTTATTTGTATATTTGTAAACCAGTCCTTTATTGTTCTGCTAAATATTTTCTCCCAGTCTGTGGTTTTTCATTCTCCTTAAGATATTAACATTTTAAATCAAGGATATATTGTATAGAAATCCATTCTTATTGTTTGGGGTGGTATCATAACTATTGCAACTTTAAGTGTTTTCAAATATTTTAAAGTAAAAACAAGTCAGAGGAAAAGTAAATGTTTTTAGACTTGAGGTCTTAATTAGGCTAGTTTAAAGAGACTAACTAAATGAACGACTATAAATTAAGATCCCAGATATTTCCACAATGACAATGTAATCAATAGATGTTGGAGTCTTAACAATATAGACCCAACGTTTTATCACTCAGCTGTCCTCCACAGAACAAGACAATCCACCTATAAAGGAATCGTATATTTGGGGGTGTTAACAGCAAGGAATCTTGGATCTTAACTTTCCTCAACTTGGTCAGTCAGGCCTAGAAAGATGAACATGACCCTTGTGTGACTTCAGCCGCACCAAGCTGGATTCCTAGTCTTTATTCCCACCCTCCACAGTAAGTGGCTCTGTAGCATTTCTCAAGAGAAAGAAAAGTGAAGATTTTCATCAGGTGAATGATTGCAACTTGTGACTAACCCCTTGAATGATAGCTGAGGTCAAAACTCTGATACTCAAGAGAAACAGCTGGGGTCATGAGTGTAGCTTTGAGGCTATGAAGATTATAGCAGGCATTCTGTTCAGAGTCCTTGCAACTGTGGGCTGACCTATGACAAGCCAAGCCAAACAAAGATCTTTTATCACCTGAAATCAAAAAGTACATGCAACTCAAATCTTGAAGTTCTTAAACCAATAGGCAATGATTCTATGATCAGCCTGTAAGTTTTACATTACCAAATCAATATATGAGCAGATGATGCTGTTAGTCAAATGATTTAACACAGTACTAAAAATACATCCCTAGCTTATTACTATCCATCTGTTTGGTGGATGCTCTCTCACAAAGCAAGTAAATTACCTGCATCATTCACATGTAAAAATACTACCCAGTCTCCGGCAACAATTTATGCTTGCCTTTTCCCCCCTAAAAATTAAAATAAAATTAAATCTAATCATTCTCTTAATCAGACACTATTATTCCTAGGGAGATTAACTTTAAAAGTGTATTTTACAAGTATATATTTAATGAATATATAAAAAATATAAAATGCAGAGTTATAAAACTTTAATTTCCAGACTGGTAATTTTTTAGTGAAGAGTCACAGGGAATAAAATTTAAATGAGTAGCAATAATGGCTAATGCAGTTTTCAGAGGAGGCCATAATTTCTGGAAATATCCTATTGGCTTAAACTGTGGGATAGTAAGTGCTCAGTTCTAAACCGGACTTTTTATATATTTTAATTTAAAAATAATTAAAGTCAAAGAGATGGATGACAAAAATTGACTTGCTACCTTAGGAAATATCATTAGATTTGAATTATTTGTTGTGATAATAAATCACATGATATCCTCATTAATAAAACATTCATTTTTTAAAAAGTTTTAACGCAACAGTCTTTATGTACATATGTATATTCCTACCTTCTATTTTATTTCATTGATTTTAGAGATCCCAAGCAAACTAAACCATGATGAACTTATCTCGATAAATTGCTAAAAGTATTTTTACAATTAAAAAAACCAAAAACTACTTTGAATTACTTCCTTTCTATTCCTTTTATGTCAAAAGAAAGAATTTACCTTTTAAAAATTATAACAAAGTTGAGTTTTGTTCTGTAAAAATCTGTGAATCTACAAATAAAGATTATTGATGGTTATTAAGGGGTTAAACAAACTAACTCTGTTGTTACAAGGAAGCAGGAAGCTGTCAGCATTTCATGCTGCTGCCACAGGCAATGCCCAAGGCCTGGGTCAAGGTTGGAGGACTTAGCCTTACTTTTCCCATCCCTCCCTCAGTAACACATTACCAAGAGCAGCACAGCTACAGGTCAGTTTTCCTGTGTATGATAAATGACTATTTGCAACTTTACAATCTAGGTCTGCAAATAAAAACAACATGCGGAAAATTCTAGACATACAGACCTTGCCCATCTTGAACTCTTCGAGAAATTCCTTTCTCTAATTCCAAGCTAATGCCTTTCCTCACTCCCGTTTTGCATTAGCTTTTATATTTCTGGCAGGTTATTTCCTTAAACATTTGAAGACAAGCTATTATATACGTGATAACAGCACACGCATTTTAAGAGGGCTAAGTCCAATATATCAATAAGGAAAATCTGAAGTATTTGAAGCAACTACTACAAAGGACCTACCGAGTACACATATCTGCATTCGGGGTTCACAGTGACCTAGTAAATGCTGATATAACTGCACCACTTGTCGAAAGCCACTATCTCTTCTTGAATGACTGAGCACCTGTTCCGATTAGTTGGTGTCTCTGTCATACCACTGAGTAAATATTTTGCGTACCATGTCTGTATGCAACCTGCAAGAGGAGCACTTACCTTCATTTTTCCACTGTATTTAGGGTCAGAAAGTGTTTCAAAGGCTGCATCTTTGCTTTTCTGCACAAAATCTGGGAATCTGGAAAATACCTGATCACATATCCTTTTGATAAGTGTTTCCTTGAAGGGAAAAGGCAGAAGAAAAGATATTTCCACTTAACACATTCAAACCTGTATGAATTGAAATAATTTATGAAAAAAAATTCTTCTTAGAAAGAATATACTACTTCGAAGATTTTTGCTTCCCTAAGTCAGACTAAGAATTCAAAAACTCTTAAAGTAATATGTTAAGCATATATGGCGTTGAATTCTTAATGATGTGGTTATTAAATTGATCATTACTTTTCAAAAGATTTTTTAAGATTTCCAAAACAAGGTGCTAAATACTCCCAAAAAGAGTGAAGAGTACTATCAAAGAATAATATCAAATTCTTATGAGATTTCAAAATTACATTTAAATGGCATCAACTATAACATAGAAAAAAATATAAAATCATTACAAAAACATCTTTTCATTTGTGTGCTCTAGAATAAAAGGAAACAACCACAGTAAATGATTGAGTTTAAACCTAAACTTTGAAATTACCAACTTTTGCCAGTTCGGTAAACAGTCCTAATATTTAATATACAAATTACTGTAAATCCTCATTTTACCCAGTAGATTAAATACCATTACAGACATTATTAGAGGAATAGAACTGACTCATCAAATATGTTATTTAGTAATTATACCAAAGAATGTTTTGAAAAATAAAGATATGAACATTATTAAAGGCATAAAAAATAGTTCTTATTTTAAATTAAGCTTAAATTTGTTCACTTTGATTAAAAACTTAAGTGCACATACTCCTTGACATCGACACTTAAAAATGAGCAAATGAGTTTCCTCCTAAATTTCATCCACAAAAACATTATTTAATAACTATTTTAAAACTTTATGAAATATTTACAACAATAGCATCACAAAGAAATGTAAAATGCCAACCAAACCTGTTGTTTGGAAGTACTAGCAGCTTGCAGTAGCGCGACATGGTTAGCAACCTTCTGAAGGACTGTAAGGTAACTGAGATACAAGGTTTTCACTGTTTCACCATGAGAATTGGTCTGTAACCAGAAAAATATAGAAAATAAAAAGGACCAACATAGCTATGCACCTGCTTACATCATAAGATATATCACATACAACAATATTTATTATCTGGTTACTTCGGCACAATGAATTTCAAGAAAATGATGGTCAACTACTGCACAAAATATCCACAAATCACTAATGTGGAATCACACTTCTGGTAAATCATAATACAATGATATTTTTCCTAAAGGGAGAAAATCCTTATTACAGAAAGTATCCTCATGACACACAGTGATGGAAATGCTGCCATTAGGAGGTGCCTGGTAATGAAATCTACAGTGCAGTGGCAGTGCTATGTGGACCCCGTCTCATTTACGCTCCAACGCTCCTAGGAAACTGGGCTATTACAAAAAAGGGAAGTAGTTAAAAACAGCAAAATATTAAACGAGACCAAATAAATATCAAACTAGATAAATATTCACTTAGGGTTCCTCTATGTACACAGATATGTGACAGATAATTTAATAAAACAGAGGTGAAACATGACCAGGAAATACAGACAGAAGGTTAAAAAAAGTACAAATAAATTTTGTTTCTTAAAAAAAAAACCCTTTCTTTGATATACAGTTTCTATTAAATTGACACTATATCTAACATCAGAATAGTATTTTAAGCCTGCTATATAATAGTATGTTCGTTTACTATTAGTGGATGAGAAACTTCTCGAAAATGAAATGAAATTTCAAAACGAAAGGATACTTCCTAAAAAAAGCTAAAATGGAGAATATCAAAATTAAGCTTACTTTCTGAAATTAACTTTTTGAAAATATATTTGAATATTGTATTTTATATGTGATTACTATTTGATACTGTAAAATTTTTTGAAAACTATTTTTTTAAGATACAGCTTTAAAGAACTATCTGAGGAAAAGGTATTTTATTATCTGCTACTTTCTTTTACACTAGAACAGAGTACTATGTATCAAAAGCATGATTATAAAGATATATTGAAATGCTTGCCTTATAACAACAATTTCTCCTTTTTCGGCCACTCCTACAGGTACAAGGCTCAGAAGATTGAAGTATCAAAGTCACATCCTCTGTTTCTAACACTGTTTGATAGACAGCTTTCTGGAAATCTGTCAAAGAACAATACACCATCTGCCAAGATAAAATACAAGGTGGTTATTAGTATTTTGTTTATAGCAATAATAAAAATAATAATCTACATCTATTTCACAGATTATAACAGTGAAAACTGGCCAGCACAGAGGCTCACGCCTGTAATCCCAACACTTTGGGAAGCTGAGGTGGGTGGATCATAAGGTCAAGAGATAGAGACCATCCTGGCCAACACAGTGAAACCCCATCTCTACTAAAAGTACAAAAATTAGCTGGGCGTGGTGCCACACGCCTATAATCCCAGCTACTTGGGAGGCTGAGGCAGGAGAATCGCTTGAACCCAGGAGGCAGAGGTTGCAGTGAGCTGAGATCACGCCACCGCACTCCAACCTGGGCGACAGAGCAAGATTCTGTCTCAAAAAAAAAAAAAAAAAAAGGTGAAAATTGCTATAAACTAACTTTTCCCCTCTACATCATTATGATGATTTCTCTCGATTCTCTTATATTCTTTGCTCTCCACCCCACCCTGGATAATATAAAGTATAATTTCATTTTCAAATAAACCTCATAGAATTATTTTAATTTAAAAAAATCATAATGTGAACAAATGATGTTCCTTACACAGTTGACTCTTGCACATGGATGTTGCTAGGGTGCTAACTCCCTACACAGTCAAAAGTCCATGTATAACTTCTGACTCCCCAAAAACATAACTACTGATAGCCTACTGTTGACCGGAAGCCTTAACAACAGCATAAATAGTTGAAAAACACTACTTTGTATTATCTATTATATGTTATATTCTTACAATAAAACTAGAAAAAAAGAACATGTTATAAAGAAAATGTTACTAAGTAAATCATAAAAAAGTGAAAATATCTTTACTGTTCATTAAGTGGAAGTTGGTCATCATAAAGGGCTTCATATTGAGCAGGCTGAGGAGAACAAGGAAGAGGAGAGGCTGGTCTTGTTTTCTCATGGGTGGCAGAAATGAAGAGGTGAAGGAAGTGAAAAGGAAGTCAAGGGAGGCAGGAGAGGCAGGTACACTTGGTGTAACGTTACAGAAACATGTTGTAATTTCTGTCTGACATTTTTGCTTTTCATCGCTCTAAAAAATGTTTCTATACGGTGCCAGTCCTTCTTCCACCATTTGCTTTAGTTTCAGTGCCCATATCATAGAAGGGTCCATGTCATAAAAGAAGTCAAAAGCAGTCTCAAATAATCAGAACCCCTCTGCCAGATTATTTAGTGTCAGTATTTTCTGTCACTGCTTTTTCTACGTCTTCTTCCTCATCGTCTGGCACTGGTTTGAAAGCACGTATTTGCATCAAGTCATCTTCAATTAATTCCTCTGGTGTGGTATCCTGAATTTCTCTCAATTAGCTCTTGAATTTCTCCAAGATCCGTCGCTTGGAATGCTTCACCTTTTTTGCCTCTCATGATTTATTTGATTGGCTCTGTCGTAAATCCTGTCAGGTCATGCACAACATCTGGACACAGTTTTCTCCAGCAGGAATTTACTATTCTAGGAATGACGGCTTTCACGGCTTTTTCTATAAGAACGATGGTATCTTCAAATGGCGTAATCCTTCCAGACACTCATGATGTTCTATCAGGGTTCTCCTCCATAGCACTGACAATCCCTTCCACAGAGGACCAGGTATAATGAGCCTTGAAGGTCCTTACGATCCTCTCACCTAGAAGCTGAATTAGACATGTTGTGTTTGGGGGCAAGGGGACCACCTCAATGCCTTTGGCATGGGGTTCTGGGTGGCCACAAGGATTATCCAGTATCAACAGAACTTTAAAAGGTAGTCCTTTACTGGCAAGGCACTTCCTGACTTCAGGGACAAAGCATTTCTTTATATTTGTAAAATATAAATATATAAATATTTGCAAATATTTATATGCTTATATCACTACAACAGATTATTGGCAATAAATAGGCAAAGGTGCATACAAGCAAATACAGTAATGTCTATATAAAACAATGCTAGTTTTTTTTTTTCCCCCGAAATGCCCTGTTTATTCTGTAAACAGGCTCAGAAATATAGACACAGGCCGGTCGTTGTGGCTCACACCTGTAACCCAAGCACTTTGGGAGGCAGGCAGATCACGAGGTCAGGAGTTCAAGACCAGCCTGGTCAATACAGTGAAACCCTGTCTCTACTACAAATACAAAAATTAACCAGGCATGGTGGTGCACACCTGTAGTCCCAGCTCCTCGGGAGGCTGAGGCAGAATAATCGCTTGAACCCAGGGAAGTGGAGCTTGCAGTGAGCCAATATCATGCCACTGCACTCCAGCCTGGGTGACAGAGTGAGACTCTGTCTTAAAAAAAAAAAAAAGACACAATTTGTAGGTTGAGAAATCTCTATGTAGTTGTTACTTCACAACTATACTTCACAAAAGCAGGAATGACGATGGCTTCTGAGCATATTAACCTACCATTTTTCTGTTTTTAAAAAACACAATGAGAATGGCTTATTTCTCTAACTGATGGTCACATTTTTCTGCCCTAGTCTTTAAGAACAAGTGGAGCCTTCACTTGAGCCACCACCTCTTTGGCTCTTAGGCCTCAACAATCCCAAGAGTAGACACGAAGGCAGTCCTAAGCCCCCCGACTTGTAAAACTCAGGCCGTCCTTTTCCACACGATTCTCAGAGTAGCTGTAATGACTTCCATTCATCATTTTGTCTTTAGCAAGTAGGTATGTTGTAACTTTACTTCCAAAACCTATTTCATGAGCCAATAGACCTGCAGGACCCGCACAGATGGTAGCTATGAGGCCCTTCTCGTTTCTTGTTCCTTCAGTATCTCTCTCAAGGCAGCAGACTCAAATAAACTGCACTCAGATTACGTCCTGTTAGAAAGATCATGTCATCGGGTCCCTCTTTTTTGTATCTTCAAGACTGACATCAGGACAAATAACACCACCATGGCTACACTGCAGTGGGTCTTTTCCAGCCAGACCTGCAATGGTGACCTTAATCTCAGCTTGTCTCATCGTGTCTACAGGGCTGACTGTCTCCATTTCCTCTGCTCCTTTAGCCAGGATGACCAGAACTCTTTTGGAAGCTATTTTTATCTTTTATTTTTTAAAGACTCAAACCAGACTGAAGAAGGATGCATGGCAGCACACATCCGGCCTGCCCCCTCCCAATGCTAGATTTTAAAAAAATGTTTATGTAAAATATTTAGTACACCTTGACCCCAACCTTAAATACAAAAGTACACATAAGAAAAAAAGAGAATATAGAAGATGGTGGTCAACGACGGAAGCACGAAGGTATCTTGAGCTATTTATTATTATTAAACATAGTACCAATTACTTAATATTTCTTATGTGTCATGCATTTCAGAGCAACCACGTGAGGCAGGCGCTATTATCATCACTACCATTTAACAGAGGAAGAAACCCAGATTCCAGGGCCTCACAAATTGCTCCAAGTCAAAAAACTCTAAGCAGAGAAGCTCCAAGTCACAAATACTCTAATCAAATAGTATTTGATTTCCGAGTCCCAGCTCTAAATCTCTATGCATAATTCTCTTCTAATACTTTTGTATTGTTCCTACTAGATGGATAGCTAAATCACATATACAAAGTTGCATAAAACATTTTTAAAAGTGAGCGTTCATGAAGTATCTCAATTTAATAACAATATTTGCTTTAGATAAATATCAAAAGTCAGATGTATCTATTTCCCCAACTTGCATATCAATATCATATTTTCCTTTCAAATCTATTATTTTAAAGAAACAATCAAGAGGATATACTAAAATTAGAGGGCATTTCATAGGACTGCCCTTATTTGGGACAACATTAATTAGGTTTAGTTCCATAGTAATTTATAGAACCTTTACTCCATTGCCCAAGCTAGAAGAAACACAAGGTTAAGAACTATAAAAGAAGACTATTACATTTTTAAAAACTCCTTTTGAAGTCCACTCCTCATATTTTCTTAACAATTTAACAATGTAGTTTTCCTACAAATTCTAAAAGTTAGGTTAGTTGTGTAACTGCAAATAGCATTCTACAAGAAACAAACCTATGTATTTTTTGCAAAGTTCTTAACCACTTTGGTTCTGCAGCTAGAATTAAGGTACCAAAGAATACACTGTGTGGTGGACAGTACACAGTATAGGAAGGACAAAGTGTGAACAGAAAACACATTGGAGAGAGAAGTTCTTCCTTCTTTACTGGGGAAAAACTGCATCAAACGTTTTGATGAGGCCAGACATGGTGGCTCCCTCTTGTAATCCCAGGACTTTGGGAGACCGAGGCAGGTGGATCACCTGAGGTCAGAAGTTCGAAACCAGCCTAGACAACATGGTGAAACCCTGTCTCTACTAAAAATACAAAAAAATTAGCCAGGCGTGGTGGTGCACGTCTGTAATCCCAGTTACTCGGGAGGCTGAGGCTGGAGAATTGCTTGAATTTGGGAGGGGGAGGTTGCAGTGAGCCGAGATCATGCCACTGCTCTCCAGCCTGGGTGATAGAGCCAGACTCTGTATCAAAAAAACAAAAAAAGTTTTGATGAGAAATAAGTTTAATGTATCCTAATAATAAACCTGTTAACTAACAGGTTAATAAAGTCAGTAAGGAAAACAACTGAGCTCAATCAATGGTTTCTGAAATTCTGCGCCTAACAATTGTTTTCCATACAGAATAAAAGGCAAAAAACTGTATTTACAAAATACCACAGGAGACAGACTTTTTCTTAAAAAGTAAAAAAAAAAATATGACCACAAATTAATAATATACACAAATATACACAAATGCAGTTCTTACCCGATCTTCCTTCTTAGGCAACTGATCCTTGATAAGAGCCTTGGTGCGCCTGAGAAACCAGCCGGACATCTTTCTGGCAAGTCTCTGCATGGCCTTTCGGCCAGTGGCCAGTTCTCTCTTTGTGGCCGTGTGTCTCTGACCATGTTCTACTGGGTCAGAAAACTGCTTCTTGAAGCAGGTCCTGGTCCCTAAAAGGCCTGGCACAGCCCTTTATAAAGACAATAAGAAAAATGTAAGGGCTTTATTATCTAAAAAGAAAACACTAACTTCTTGCATCTAAGAGATATACCACATTACTTGATTATCAATGGTAACAAAAACAACAGCCAAGAAAACAGAATGTTCTTTCTTTATGATAGTTTCAGGTTATAACTATGAGGATGAAACTGGCAGTTAATATGCATATTTACTTCAGGGACCAAGAGTAATATATATATAAAGATAGGTTTTCATGGGACTCTCTACTCTGTATAACACATCTGGGATCAAACACATCTAAAAACAGAAAAACGACTGTTTTATTTGGAAACTAATGATTAGCAAACAAGACAGTATTCAGCTGAAGAACTATGAAACAATTTTTTAAAAAGTGTTTTCCCTCACCAGTCCATAACACACCACAGTTCCTTCATGTTGTTCTGGAGAATGGTTCCAGTGAGGCCAATGCGGACACTACATTTCAAAGCTTTCATAACTTCTGTTATTCTAGCTTTTGGATTCTTGATTCTATGAGCTTCATCCACAATGACAGCTGACCATTCCAAACTACAAAGGAAGAAAAAAGAAGGGTGAGGTGGAGAAAACGTCCTTTCTTAGTCCACAGCATTTTTAGAGAGTAGCTTTCTCTATCAAAGTTTTGGAATTATTTTTTCCTTTTTACTCTTTGATGACTCCACTGGATTCTTACCCACTTAGTTAAATGGTCACAGCCTTGGGCAGTCCACAAAAATAAAATGTGTAGACCAGAAAAGGTACAGACATTCTTTAATGATGGCAAAAAGAAAAATTTCATTTAAACATCACTGAAATAACAATAAAGGAATTTTTTAAAGTTGCAAACCAGAAATACAAATAAAACTTGCAATGTTTTATTGCAAAGTTTTTCTGATCGAAAAGTATCAATATAAACTTATGATTTTAAAAAGCCGTATTACATAGCCCTGTCCACTAAGAAAGGTTAGAATTGGTTGTTACCCCAGTAGCAGTGAGCACCCATAGTGGTCTCTTCACTAAAAGGAACGAGAGTCTTGCGGAAAAATGGAGACAGTTGATTTCAGGCATACGTTGGGGGACACACTGAACAGCCGAAAAGCACAGATGTATCCAAAGACAAACGCGAATATATCCAAAGAACAGAGACGTCAGCCTAATTGGAATATTTGAGCATTGTTAAGAATACTGACTGCAATTGAAAATAAAATATTGAATAAACAAAAATCCAGGAGTTCTATGAAAAAAATGAATTTAGACACTTCACACCACACACGAAAATTAACTAAAAACAGATCACAGACCTAAATATGAATTAAAACTTTTTAAAAAATGGGAAAAAAATATTTGTGACTCTGGATTAGGCACATATTTCTTAGATATGACACAAAACTTATAGTGAATTAAAAACAGAGTGGTAAGTTGGACTTCATCAAAGTTAAAAACTTTTGCTCTTCCAATGACACTATTAAGAAAATAAAAAGACATGCTACAGACTCGGCAAAAATATTTGCAAATCATAATCTGATAAAGGACTTGTATACAGAATATATAAAGAATTATTACAACTCGGCCAGGCACAGTGGCTCATGCCTGTAATCCCAGCACTGTGGGAGGCCGAGGCAGGTGGATTATGAGGTCAGAAGATCGAGACCATTCTGGCCAACATGGTGAAACCCCGTCTCTACTAAAAATACAAAAATTAGCTGGGTGTAGTGGCATGTGCCTGTAATCGCAGCTACTCGGGAGGCTGAGGCAGGAGAATCGCTTGAACCAGGGAGTCGGAGGTTGCAGTGAGCCGAGATTGCGCCACTGCACTCCAGCCTGGTGACACAGCAAGACTCTGTCTCCAAAAAAAAAAAAAAATTATTATAACTCAACAAAATGTTAAACAACCCAATTAAAACATGAGCAAAAGATTCTAATAGACACCAAATGTCTATTAGAAGATATACAGATGGCAAATAAGCACATTAAAAAATTCTCAACATCATTAGTTATTAGAGAACTGCAAATTAAAACATGAAATACCACAACGCACCCACTAGAATGGCTATGATAAAAATGATTAACAGTATCAGGTGCTGCTAAGGATGTGGAGAAACTAGAATCCTCATACACTGCTTTCGGGAAAGCACAGTGACTGTTCCAAAACAGTTGGCAGTTTACTAAAAAGGTAAACATATACTTAGCATAAGACCTCACAATTCCATTCCTAGGTATCTACCCAAGAAAAATGAAAACTTAGGTGCAAAGACTTGTATGTGAATGTTCACAGCAGCAAATCTGTATAGCCATAAACTGGAAACAGTTAAATGTCCATCAACTGGTGAATGGACAAAATACAGGATAGCCATATAATGGTACCACTCAGCAACAAAAAGGAACAACTACTGAAATGTACCACAATATGGATGAACCTCAGAAACATTATGTTAAGTGAAAGAAGCCAGACTACCAAAGACTTTATATTGAATGGCTCCATTTATATGAAATGTCCAGTTAAGGCAAAACCTGTAGAAAGAGAAAGCAGATCAGCAGCTGCCAGAGACTAGAGATGGGAGCAGGGACTGACCATAGACAAATAACTTTCTGAGGTGATGGAAATGTTCCAAAACTAGATCGTGGTCATAGCACAACTGTTAACATTTACTAAAAACCATTCTAATTTACAAGAGTACATTTTATGTCAAGTATACTTCAATAATCCACCCAATCCGGGTCCACAGCAATAGGAAGGAAGGAAGGAAGGAAGGAAGGAAGGAAGGAAGGAAGGAAGGAAGGAAGGAAGGAAGGAAGGAAGGAAGGAGGGAGGGAGGGAGGGAGGGAGGGAAGGGAGGCAGGGAGGCAGGGAGGCAGGAAGACAGGAAGACAGGAAGGAAGGAGAAAGAAAGAAAGAAAAAGAGAAAAAAAGAGAAAAAAGAAAGAAAGAAAGAAAAAGAAAAGAGAAAAGAAAGAAAGAGGAAGGAAGGAAGGAAGGAAGGAAGGAAGGAAGGAAGGAGAGAAAGAAGGAAGGAAAGGAGAGAAAGCGAGTGAAGGGGTGAGAAACTTTGCCACCAGTATAGATGACCATTATGCTAACTTCTTACTCCAAAAATTGGTCATTAAAGCAAAAGAATCAAACATTCATCTTGTTTTTTTAAAGTCAAAATTGTGGTTAATTCCTGATTAATGGAGAAAGCTTTCCTTTACAGGAGAATACCATTAATGTGTAGAAAAGAAATAATAAAATCAGAAAAATATTATTTTGCCAAACCTAATAAAGTAACTGATTCAGACACGAATAATTTGTGTGTGCTGATACTACTAAGTAAAAGGACTGAGGGACAAGAATATTTAAATGGTGGCAAAGTATCACCCACAGATTATCTGATCATTATAAAGCAAGAAACATATCTTGACAATGGAGAGATCTGATGATGGTAACCTCCTTAACCTGTGCGACAAACTTGGCATCACTGACAGTCAAACAACTTGGCATTAATACTTTCTGAAGTGATGCAATATGACGTCCACACAGCATCATTTATGAAGCATTCTTGCCAAAAATGTTTAATCTGAATCTATTTAAGCCTTTGGGCCAAAACCACTTTATTAAGATACAGATGACAGAGGAATGTATGTTGAGAAAGTAATCAGACAAATCTAATACGTGAGATATCCTAAAACAACTGGCCTGGTCCCCTCAAAAAGCCATATAATTTAAAAATACAAATTGGAAAAATGATACAGATTAGAAGAATAAATAGACTTAACCAAACTTGTCATTTGAACCTTTATTGAATCCTGATTTATAAGCATTAGATATTAAAGATGTTTTGAGAATGACTGAGGAAATTTTAACTGCTATTAATATTCTCGTGTGTGACGATGATAATGTGGTATGACAGCAAGTATCACTAGTTTTAGGAAATCCATGCTAAAATACTTCAGGATAAGGATGTCATGTTTTATGCGACTTGCTGAAATGACTCATCACCACCACCATACACAAAGACACAGACATAGACACACACACATTTACATACATTAACTCATATTTTGCCAACATTTGAATACATACACACACACACACACACACAACTGCTGAATCTAGTGAGAATATGGATGGATGTTCGTGTACTGTTATTTTAACTTTTCTATAGCTTTCATCATGTTCTTAATATAAAGCTGAAAAAAAGCTAGAAGCCTCAAGAACAAAGAGAGGAGAAAATAGCAAAAATTCTAGAAGCTGAAAAGAACATGGACAAGATGGCTTACAAAACAGAGACTACAGTGTCCTATGCCAATAGCGGAAAAAGCCAAGAAGCAATCTAATATTATTTACACATTCTTGAAAAGTTAAGAATTGGTGGCCCCAGATGCCTCTGGAAATTGGAGTCATGTAAATGCTCAACAGTCCTTTTAAGAATCCTCCCACTGCACAAAGTAGATGGGCTGGGTCATCCGAAAGCGGGCAAGAGAAGGACAAAAGTCCTAATTTTCCTTAAGAAGAAATCAGCAGATGATGCTGAAAACTAAAGGAAAATGGAAAAGCTGCAGCATAAACATGTTCTTCAGCACGAAGGAAGTAAAGACGACGAAGATCAGTAAGAGCTGAGGTAAAGGTAACTGCGGGACAGTGAACTGCAGGTTTCCCTAGAAGCCTTTTACCATATTTGGCTCTTTAAATCATATACCTACTTAACTCTAATAAAAACTGAAATGAAGTAAAAAAATGTAATAGCAATAAGAAAAATACTATAGCTCACTCATGTTACATAGCACATTCATCCCCTCCACGGAGTGTCCGTGATAAAAGGACAGAGCACTGTCCTCACAAAAACAACTTAATATTTGCTCAGGTAAAATATTAATTATTTTAAATATTTGCCAAACACAAAATAGAGACATTTGAACAAACAAATACAACTAAATAAATATAACAAAAATCATAAACATTTCTCTAATCTTATAAATATATGATTTATAATTATATAATTCTACTTCAGAATTCTTATTTAATATTTATAACAATATTTATAATAATCAGAAAAAAAACAGTCACCTAACAATCATTTATTTGGCAACTCTTATGTGCTAAAAGTACTGAGATACAGAATTTAAAGATAAAAATCTACACCAAAGAGCTTACAGTCTAAGGGGACAGACAGGTAAGAAATAATTAAAATATGACTGATGCTATGATAGATGAATTTATTACATTTATCGAATTGCAAAACATCTTTTGGGGTGGTACAGTATATTGGTTAAAAACCTAAGGTCTGGTCAGGCATGGGGGCTCCCACCTATAATCCCAGCACTTTGGGAGGCCGAGGTGGGAGGATTGCTTGAGTCCAAAAGTTTGAGATCAACCTGGGCAACACAGGGAGACTCTGTCTCTACAAAAAGTAAAAACATTTTCCAGGCATGGTGGCGCATGCCTGTAGTCCTAGTTACTTGGAAGGCTGAGATGGGAGACTGAGGCTACAGTGAGCGGTGATAGCACTACTGCACTCCAGCCTGGGCAACAGAGCAAGACTCTGTCTCAAAAACAAAACAAAACCAAACCTGAGGTCTGGCGTTAGATGGTCAAGGTTCAATCCTCATGTCTGCCACTGACTTAGTTGTCAAGGCCTAGAAAAATTATTTAACCTCTCCATGCCTCAGATTAGTCTTCTGTCAGGATCCATGAAATAGTAACAGGCTAATTTATTAGCTTACAAGTTTGATTTATAAAATTAAATCCCAGACCTGACAAAAATGGTAGCTCTAAGTTCAACTTTACCAATAATTATATTCAAAGTGAATGGTCTAAATACCCAAATAAAAGGCAAAGATCATCCGAATGGATGAAAAAGCAAGACTGAACTATAAGAGACTCACTCCAAATATTAAGAACAGATATACTGCAATAAAAACATGAAAAGCTATTTACATGCAGTAAACATAAGACTCAGCATAGGACAGCAGCATTATTCATACAGTCAAAATCTGGAAATAATTCAAATGTCAATCAACTGGAGAATGGACAAAATATGGGATAGATATATAATAGTACCATCGGCAATAAAAAGGAACAGACTACTGAAACGTACCACAATATGGCTATGCTCATATCAGATAAAACATCAAGATAAGAGATATTATTAGAAATAAATAGGCATTTTTTAAAGATAAAAGGATCAATTCATCACAAAAAAAATCATAAATGCATGTGCACCTCATAAAAGAGCTTCAAAATACTAAATTAAATGGTGACAGAAGTGAAAGGAGAAATAAACATATCTACAATTATAATTGAAGATTTCAACTCTCCTCTTTCAGATACTGTAAGCCAACCAAAAAGGACATCAGCAAAGACAGAAAACACTTGAACAACATCTTAACCAATCTAGTCTTATTGACATTTATAAACACTACACCTAATAACTGTAGAACATTGTTTTCCAAGTGCACATGGATCAGAAAAATGCAAATTACACTAGAAGATACTACTACGCACCTACTAAAATAACTAAAAGGAAAAGACTGACAATACCAAATGTTGCTGAGAATACGAAACAACTGAGCTCTCACACATTGCTAGCTGGAGTAAAACCACTGTGGAAAATGGTTTGGCAGTTTCTTCTAAAGCTAAACCTACAGTAAACCACATAATACAGAAATTCTACTCCAAGAGAAATGAAAACGTATGTCCAAAAAAGGCTTACACACAAATATCCCTTGAAGTTTTATCTATAATAATCCAAAACTGGAAAAACCCAAAAATCTATCCTCAAATGGATGGGCAACAAAATGTGCATACTGATAAATGGAATACAATGCAACATGAAGAAAGAACCGTCACTGACACACTCCACAACGCCAACGAATCTCAAAAAACATGCTGAACAAAAGACGCAACACACACAAAAGGGTGCTTTCTGTGTAATACCATTGAGATGCTCCATAACAGCTTAAACTCATCTACAGTGGCAGAAATTAAAATCAGTAGTTGCCCAAGGTGAGGACTGAGGAAAAGCCACTGTAAAGAGGGAAGAGAAAAGTTCTGGGATGATGAAAATAGTTTTTACCTTGTTTGGGATAGTGGTTGCACTCCTTTGTCAAAGGTAGGAGTCAGTATACTACCATCCATGGCCAAATCCGGCCCGCGGGCACTTCTGTATGCTTAGCAAGCTAAGAGTAGTTCACATTTTAAAGGGTAATAAAAATAAAAAAGAAGAATATGCAACTGAGACTATATGAGGCCCAAAAGCCTAAAATATTTACTATCTGGCCCTTTACAGAAAAAGTTTACCAATCCCTGGTCAAGATTCATCAAACTGTATACCTGAAATGGCATAATTATTCTATACAAATTAACTCTCATTAAAGTTGATTTTAATACAACTCTCCAGCTGGGCTCGAGGGGCTAGTTTTCACAAAGACTGATTTAATTCATCCTCTGTCATTTTCCACATGAGCCGATTTACCCAAAGCCACAGAGCTAATTAGTAATTTTTTTACTCTTTATTTTGTGATTATAAAATTTGAGACAAGTATCAACTGTTCTTTTATCCTATGCTAAATCATTTTAATGCTGATGTGGAAGTATCACCTTAAAAAATTACCTAGTTTTCTAAACTTCGGTTGACTTCGGGGGAATATCATTAACTCCTTCGTTAGCAGTAGTTCAAATTGAGTATAACTATAATGTCTAAACATTTTAAAGACTTATTAGATAACTGTTTCTAATGCCACGCTTTCATCTTCACCTAAAGGGTGAAAATCGTATCCCTGTAGAGAGAAATCTAGGCTCCAAGCAGATGGAAATTAATGATTTTAGCAAGGCCCAGCCCGTTGCCAGAACAACTATGAAGAGTTCAGACCTCACTACCATGGTCCTGTGACCAGACTACTATAAAAGCCTTGCATTGGTTTGCTAAGGCTACCAAAATAAAATACCACATACTAGATGGCTTAAAACAACCAAAATTTATTTCCTCACAATCCTGGAAGCTCGAATTTCAAGAGCAAGGTGTCAGCAAATTTGGTTTCTCCTGAGGCCTCTCCCCTTGGCTTGCAGATGACTGCCTTCTTGCTGGGTCCTCACAAGTCCCTTCCTCTGTGGCGTGTGTGTGTCCTTGGTGTCTCTTTCTCTTCCTATAAGGATACTAGTCATACTGGACCCAGGCCCACCCAATCAGCCTCAGTTTTAACCACCTCTTTAAAACTTAATCAAAGAGACCTGTCTCTAAACACAGTTACATTCTGAGGTGCTGGGGTTGAGCCCTGAACATTTAAACTGTGGAAGGGGGTTGAGAAGAAGTGACATAATTCAGACCATAACAAGCCTCTTAATTTGTCTTTCTCCATTCAGCTTGGCTCTCCTCTCTCTGCACACACAACAACTAAGGTATTTACAAAGTGCAAATCTGATCATTTTTATCCTATTGGTAATCTGCTGACAACACTGTAGGGGGCGCTCTATTGCTCTCAGGATAAAGACCAAAATCCTCAAAGTACCTTCCAATACTCTCTATTATCTATTCCCTGCTTATCTCACTGGTGTTACCACCTGGCCACTTCTCTCTTACACCCTATGCTACAGTGATTCTGTGTGTGTGTGTGTGTGTGCGCGCGTATTTTTTGCCACTCTATATTCACAACAGACTCCCATAACTGAAATAATTCATGAAAATCACTGACCTAGTTCAGAGACAGGGTCTGCATAAAAGGCTGTACAAGAGATTTAGGACAAGTCTTATCACTCTTTAACAATCATTGTTTGAAGAAGTATCCTGTAATCAATGTAAGAAATACAGTAAGAAATTCTAGGAAACCTGATGCAGGTTTTTCCTTCTCAGAGAATAAGTTATTATGAATTAATATTTCAACAATTCTAAAATGAAATTAAATCAAGCAAAGGAATAATCATTACTTCTTTTTAAAAAATCACAGTATAGGCTGGGCAGGGTGACTCACACCTGTATCCTAGCACTTTGGGAGGCCGAGGTGAGTGGACTGCCTGAGCTCAGGAGTTTCAGACCAGCCTGGGCAATGTGGCGAAACTCTGTCTCTACTAAAAACACAAAAGCAAGACTCTGTCTCAAAAAAAAAAAAAAAAAAAAAAAAAAACTTAATGTAAAGGGATGTAAGCAGAATATTAATACAATCATGCCTATTATTCCCATTACCTGTTAAGTTCATCCAGGCATAAGCGCAGTGTTTCATAAGTTGTTAGAGCAATTTCACATTTCCTCTGCTTTACACGAATTAGTTCATTATCTTTTCTGTTTCCATGTAAAACAGTGACTCTGAAATATCCCCAGGTGTCCAATTCATCCTTCCAGTTGTAGAGGACAGAAAGAGGAGCAACTATTAAGAACATCTAAAAGAAGAATAAAAAAATGTTTTTTAAAAACTGAAAAATAATCCCAAAGTGCAATCAAGAATATCAATAGTCCTCTTCCTTCATTTTGACATCTAGTTAGTAACAATAAATACAACTGAGTGATTAGCTGTATCTGGACATTGAAGATTCTCAAAAAGTACTTTGCTGTTTAATTAGCTTTTGATCAGGACATAATAGACACCTAACCTTGCTCAAAGAAACACGTGTTTTTTATTTCCCCCTACCAAAAAGGCATTTAGAAATAAGAGAGAAGTAACTTTCCAAAAGAGAGAAAAGAATAAAATCTGGATCTCAATAATAGCTTCAAAGGCCAAGTGGGTAATGTACACACACCAGCAGGCCACGTGTTCTTCTTGAAATATACGGTCTCCTTGAGCTCTCCTTCCTTTTGCATTTTCCTAGTCCACTTCCTCTTCCCCTCTCTCAGATACTCTCAGAGAACTGGAAAATTCACTGGAAAATTGAAGCAATCAGAAGAAAACTTCCTGGATGAACTTCTCTCAGTATCGTATCAATAACCTATCTATATTCATTTCCATATATTTTGCCCTCCCACCTGTTGCCATGGATATGCTGTTCATGTTCTTCTCCAAAAACAACCCCTGAATGTACACAGTGGCTCCCATTCCTTCTTGCCAACCTAAAGTCAATGCTGCAGAAAGTGCCCCCAATCTCCCCTACCTGATTAACTCTTCTATTTTAATGAACGATCTCACCTATGGACAAGCATGTTCAAATATTTCCCAGAGTTAAAAAAATTCAAAAAAAGAAAATTTTAAAAAACCTCTTTTCCTTAGCCCAACATCTGTCTCTAGCTATTACCTCATTACTCTACTCTCCCTATAGCAAAGATCCTCAAGACTTATCAATATTTAACTCTCCTCCTGTTCTCTCTTGAAACTCAGGTAAATAGGACTTCTGCCCTAATAATGCCTACCAATCAGTCCCTCTGAGGATCACCAACATCTCTCTGGTTATTCCTCACATTCATGTACCTTTCCTGTACTAACCCAGAATCCTCTGTCATCAACCATTTTAACTTTTTAATGTTTTTATTTCTCCCTGTTACCACTATTCCTATCCTGTTATGTTTAAAAGGGTTACCAGTACGATTCTTTTCTAAAGTTTTATACTTGATCTACTTGACAGAGATGAACCAATTAAACATACAGAAAAAATTCAGTTTAACAAAGAAATAATACAATACTGCTCTAAATTCTGCCCTGTTTTCTGTGAAACATCTCATCTAGGCCACTTGTCCACTCTAAAAAGTCAAATGTGTGACTATGTTTTGGAAAGAGAAAGAAGAAGAAGAAAGAAAATCAATATGCTGAATGTGAGAGTTCCTTTTTCCCAAGCCACCATCAAATGTAAGTACTTCTTATACTTGATTCATCGCCAAGTATGTCTGTCCTTTGGGGGAAAGTTAATCCTATGATTTCCATTTTTCTTTGACTTTCGAATATGAAATTAGGTCTCCAAGTACTAAGTCCAATTACAGCATCTCCCTTTGATTTGTTTGCATATTACAAGATGACAATGCTAGGTGCAAACTGCATCTGAGCACTCTTAGTAGTTTTCCACTTGAGAGGCCATGCATCAAAGGTGCCAATGAATCTAAAGAGTCCCGGCATCAGCCCTAAGATTCCAGAAGATGTTTAAAAATTAAGGTGGCAACATAATTTTTGATATTTCTTAGAAACTTTGGTCTTCAAAATTATGAAAGGTGAAATAATGGTTCAAAAATTCATTTTGGTAGTGAAAGATGTCAGAGAACTGAGTTGTGCTATTATGTAGAGTCCATGGGAAGTACATTAAGAACTTAGCATTTCCTACAATCCAATAAATAATATTTCATTGAATAAGTCTTTTTTAAGCAAATGATGCCAAGACAATAAAACAGAAAGCAGTGTCCAGCTGCTAAGTCACTACACACAAAGCAACTCTTGGAGCTATTCCTCTAATCCAAGTACTAACCAGGTCCGACCCTGCTTAGCTTCCAAGATCAGAAGAGATGTGGTGTGTTCAGAGTGGTATTGCTGTAGACGGGGGGAAGGGTGATAATTCTTATTCTGAAGCTAAAACACAAGTTTATAAAACTGGATATAAAATTAACACAAATAAAATTAAAATTCACTTGCTTAAATATTATTAAAATTAACAGAAGCTAGGTTAAATAGTACAACTAGAGAATACTGAATTATGTGTATCTTTCAATAAATCTAGCTCAATTATTAAGGAGTTTTCTATCAAATCTGATTCCTCAGGAACTACGGCATAGGAAAACGATGTGGTGTGGACTGTGATCAGATACTCAAAGATTAATGTGTGATAATTTTTGTGGCAGAAGTAGTAATAGTATTAATAATAACCATTACTGAGCAAGGGCTTTAGAAGCAGTTTACAGAAATTAACTCAGGGACTTTACTCAGAAACACAGATGAGGAAACTGAGGTACAGAGATATTAAATAACACACTCAAGGTCATACTGCTATTAAGTAGCAAAGCAACTATTTGAACCCAGGTCTGCCTAATTCTAAAACTCTTAACTACCATGACATATCATGTTAGCACCTTCAATCAAAAAGTCTACGTCCTTGAGATGTGTAACTTTATTTATCACTGTAACTTCAGTACTTCATATAGTACCTAGAAAATAGAAGGTGTTCAATTGGTGAATGAATGAATACATGAAACCACACGTGTCGATGCTAAGTTAGGAATAACAACATATGTTCAGAGGACAGTGACAGATTACAACAGAGTTGAAACAAAGGTTCCGCACGGGAAGAAATGCGATATCAAAATGAAAAATAAATTATACCTTTACAGAAAAATTACAGAACGTAAAATTGGGATTCTTTGCAGAAAACTCAAAGTTCTAAAAAAAAAAAAAAGTCTCGTATTTATTGCTACAATCTTAACTCTCTCAGAAATACCCAACATAGTTTATACCCTATTGTGTGCATAGCTGATCATTTTTTCCTTCAGTATACAGAGGTTATTTAATATACAGAAATTTCAGTTTAGAATCCACTAGTCAGGGGCCCTTCCAAGTCCTTTGTATAAAAACAGCATAAGTTTTGATAGAATATCAAATTTTGGCATTAACTATATTCACTATGTTGGGTATTTTTGAGAGAGATAAGATTGGAGAGATAAATACAAAAATTTTTTTGTTTAGAACTTTGAGTTTTCTAGCAAAGATTCCAATTTTACATTCTGTAATTTTTCTGTAAAGGTATAATTTATTTTTCATTTTGATGTCACACTTATTCCCATGTGGAACCTCGGTTTCAAGTTTACTGTCACTGTCCTCTGAACATACATTGTTATTCCTAACTTAGCATCGACACGTGTGGTTTCATTTATTAATTAATTCATCAACTGAACACCTTCTATTTTCTAAGTACCACATGAAGTACTAAAGTTTGGCATTATGCCAAAACTTGATAGTCTATCAAAACAGAAAGTTACAAACCAGATCAATAAATATCAACTCTTGCAATTAAAAAAGAGAAGTAAATAAGAAATATAAGAATGGAAGTCACAAGCAAAGTTAACTATAAATTCAACACAATATCAACTAATATATATCAATAGGTTTTGAGGAGAAATTGGAGAAAATTTATTTTTCATAAGTTGAGAAAACTTGAGGAGAAACTACCAAATAATAACTTATATTATAAAGCTAAAATAACTAAAACTGTTTAGCACTGGAAGAGAAATGAACAATAATTAGGACAGAACAATATGTCTAGAAATAGAAATGAGTTTAATTTTACACAAAAGTGGCCCTTCAAATCACTGTGGAAAAGCGAACTTATTCAACAAATGACATTAAGATAACTGGCTAACCACCTGAGAAAAATAAAATTGGATTACTAGACACCTACAGCAAAATAAATTCTAGCTGAAACAAAGATATAAAGGTATAAAATGAAATCTCACATATTATAAAGAAACTATGAGTGAATGTACTTATAATTTTAGAGTACAAAAGGTTTTTCTAGGCAAACATAAAACCCAGAAACTATAAAGACCAATACCTGTAACTACCTAAACATTTGTAAAAAATCAATACACAATTCAAAGCTGACTCTATATGACAAAGAAATATTTTCAAAACATATAATGAGCAAAAAATTAGATTCCAGGATATATCGTTAAGGACTATTAATCAAAGACTATGATTAAAAACCAATTAGATTTAAAAATAGCTTTTAAGTATCTGAAACGCTACAGCTTCACTCATAAAGAAATGTAAATCAAAGCAAGATAAAAATTTTAAATCTTGCAGATAGTCATAAATTTATGTTTGCTAATACCTAGTGCAAATAAAAAGGTGGAAACAGACATTCTTATACACCACTGGTGGGGATAAGGGGTAATTTAACTCCAGTTATCGAAAAGTAATCCCCTAAATCCAGCTCTACTATCCAATTCCAGTACTAAGAATTTACCTTAGTTATTGTTGCAAAAGTTGTCAAGATATATGCATAAGGATGCTCACAGGAGCATCAAGTGCAACATAATTCTCTTGGTACATATGAAGAACTAAAAAAATAGTGTATAGTAAATAAAATAATTATAAAATATTTTTGTTTGTCATTGAAATTGTTTCTGATGCTCGTATTATGATTGCTACAAAAATCCTCCTCTTTTGTATTAATTATGAATTTTACTTAGCATCTCTAAAGCTTCATCATGCAAGATAATATTTTATAATAAATTTACTATGATTCATAAAAACTGAATTTCAATCAAAACTTAGCCCACATCTAAAGAGCCATTCCAAAAATCAATGTTTAAAATGTAGAGCTTCTGTCTTTTCCTTTAAGAATTTATTCTTGGCACAAAACATTCATGCATTCTTAGATGATTTATTCACATTTGAAAAGTTTTTAAATGTATATGAGATGGATCGTATCACACACACATACCTTAGACCCACCACTCCTCAATTTGTAACACTCAGTTCATTAAAGGGCTTTCTTCAACAAGCTTCACCATTAATTTTTCAGAATTCAATTGTAATTCTGGCATTAGCATAATAAATACAAAAGAACTGATTTCTTCTCCATTTCATAAACCGTCTTTTTAAAACGTACATCGTTTTAAATGAACCAATACAAATTTATCTTTCAAAACTTTCAAAGTTACAATTTTTGTTTGTATTTACTTCTGGGAAATACTGTGGAATGTCACTGGTGATTCCATTAAAAACTCTAAATTCCAGTTCAAATGACTAACTCAACACATGTTTGTGTTGATGACAATGAAACAAAAGAACAAACCTAATAAATCCATAATAGTGGTAGAATGCCTGTAAGGGCAGCACCAGCAGCTCAGAACAGCGCAGGAGCAGATGAGAACGGCACACCTGAAGAACTGAGCAACCCATCCTACACCTCCGAAAGCGAAAACTCTCCCTGCCCTCCCCCACTAAAATCTTTACTTTTCCTAGAAGGAACCTAAAAAACAACGATAAGCAAAACAAAACTCAACAAAACAGCTAAGGCAGTTGGAAAGACTGAGTCAAGAAAAAAAATGGCCAAGTAATTTTAAGAAGGAAAAGTTACACCAGTCATCAAAGAAACTGATTCTAGCATCAGTATGCAACTTTCCCTGCATAAAGCACTGTATATATTTTTCTAAAGCAAAATTTATTTGGAAGAATTCTACAGTGAGTGTTAGGGTTCATGGAAATTTCCGAATTTCATCAATTAAAAAAGTCCTTAATACTTCCAAACAATTTTAAAAAAAAAATCCTTTCCAAGGAAAAAAGTTGGGTTGACATTGAACTCTCATCTGCAACACGGAGTGACAGAAGATAATAAAATGAGTTTTGTCATTATAAAAGAAAATTTTGAACTTAAAATTCTATAGGCAGATAAGCCTATGGACAATCAAGTGTGAGAGCAATATACAAACACATAAAATTTACCGAAGAATTTTTTTCTTTTTCTGAGACAGAGTCCCACTCTGTCACCCAAGCGGGAGTGCAGTGGCGCAGTCATGGCTCACTGCAGCCTCAACCTCCTGAGCTCAAGTGATCCTCCTACCTCAGCCCCCTGAGTAGCTGGGACTACAGGCACCAACCACCACACCTGGCTGCTGAAGAATTAACGGACGACATTAAGCAAAAGTTGGTATGAACACAAAGAGACATAAACTGAAAGTCATAACAAGAAAATTTAACATATTTATTTCCAGATCCAAATGCTCAGACAAAAAGAAAATAACACTATTAAACATTTTAACAATGCAATTAACAAACATGATTAAATAGAAATATATAAAACCATGTGACCATGGTCACAAAGAATGCACAATGTAAGCAACATTTTAAAACAACAGAGACTACACCATGCACAACACCAAAGCATAAAAACTGATCCATGGATGTAATCACAAATAAAAAAAATCAAGGCTGTTATCTGATGCAACAAAACTGGAAATTGTCAAAAAGGGTTCAGCCCTCCTATCATCCTGTGCCCCAACAATAGCTATTCACTTCGAAATTTTAAAACTTCTCTTTTAAATAGTACTTGGGTAAAAGAGAATAAAAATTGGGGCCACAGATAATTTAGAAAAGACTAATGAAAAGACTACATGTTAAAAACTATAGAACACAGCCAAAGGAGTACTGAAAGGAACTTTTTTCTGAGACAGGGTCTTCTCTGTTGCCCAGGCTGCAGTGCAGTGGCATGGTCACGGCTCACTGCAGCCTAGAACTCCCGGGCTCATGAGAGTCCCTCACCTCAGCCTCCCCAGTAGCTGTGACCACAGGCACACACTACCACAACTGGCTGTTTTATTTTTTTTATTTTCTGTAAAGACAGAGTCTCCTTATGGTGCTCAGGCTGGTCTCAAACTCCTGGCCGATCCTCCCGCGTCAGCCTCCCAAAGTGCTGGGATTACAGGTGTGAGTAACCATGCCTGGCCCAAAGGAACACTTATAGTTTTAAGGTAATTTATTAGAATACAAAAAGACTGAAAATAAATAAATTAAGAAATCAACTGAAGAAGGTAAATAGCGATGTACATTATAGCAAGGAATTTACAGTTATTCCTCCATATCTGTGGGTTTCATAACAGTGGATTCAATTAACTACAAACTGAAATACTAAAAAATTCCATCAGCACTAAACATGTACACAGACCTTGTCATTATTTCCTAAACAAAACAACATAAAAGCTATTTATGTAGACTTTACATTGCACTAAGTAAACTGCAGATGATTTAAAGTATATGGGACGATAATAGGCCATATGTAAATACACTATTTTATATCAAGGACTTGAGAATCCACATATTTTGGTACCCAAGAGAGGTCCTGGAACCAATCCCACATGGACACCAAGAGACAACTGTATATGTACGTGTGTGTGTGTGTGTGTGTGTGTGTGTGAGATATGATACACCACATATGCATACATACACACACACACACATATATATAGAGGAAGAAAAAGAAAGGTAGAAGAGGAATTTGAGTCAACTGAGGTAACTATTACAAGCATATTTTACCACATTATCAAATGAGTATCTTTGTTAACTTTATTTTCTTTCATTCTTGTTCTTTTTTTGTTTTTTTTGAGACAGGGGTCTCACTTTATTGCCCTGGCTGGAGTGCAGTGGTGCAAACATGGCTCACTGCAGCCTCAACCTCCCCAGGCTCAGGTGATCCTCCCACTTCAGCCTCTGAAGTACCTGGGACTACTGGCACACACCACCACACCTAGCTAATTTTCTGTATTTTTAGTAGGAAAGATGTTTTGACATGTTGCCCAAGCTGGTCTTTAACTCCTGGGCTCAAGCAATTCCCCTTCCTTGGCCTCCCAAAGTACTGGGATTACAGGCATGAACCACTGTGCCTGGCCCATTCTTGTTCTATAATATTTTAAATATCTTTAAGTATTTTAATATATTTAAAATATTACTTTTCCCTCTTTTGCTCTCTCTCCTGTCTGCTGTCACAGTGGCATGAAAGATATATAAAGGCTCTGTAGTGACATTGAGAACCAGAGAACAACTGAATTCAGAGCTAAAAACAGTACTTGAGCTATTGAATACTTAAAATACATTAAGTACCATTATTATCTTCAGGATCACATTGAATCTGATACTCAGGATGCATTTATGCTATTGAAAAACTAAGAGAATTTAAAATGACAACAATTATAATATCTTGAGCCAGTAGTTCTGAAAAGTTTGCGTTGAAATGGTCTTTATGATAGACAAGAGTAAACTTGGACTTCTCAGCAATCTTGTATTTAACACTTGTATGAACGAGTCTGTTTTAAAACTTATGGTAAGTAGTTCATTACCAAATATGATAAAAGATTTCATAAAATCACCTCATTTTTATTCTTATCTGGTTTCCTGGAGGCTGAGGATAGTATTTTTTAAAAGACATGTAAGTATAATATACTCTTTTATATTTCATTGCTTATTAGAAATCTTTTTTGTAAGAATCATATATAATATATTTATAAGCATACATTTATGAAGGAGAAAACTGAAGGATGGGTATGAATAGCATTCACAGACATAAGGGCAGAGACAAATAAGCACAGACTAGTCTTTCTGATTCCAACTTTCCTGTATTGGTAGAACTTATTTCATATTTTTTGGATGCAATTAGTCAGCTAGACAACTTGAAATAAGGTCATGAAGCACTTTTGTTACCAATATCTGTAACTATCACCTTTACATTCTTACAAAAATAAAAAACAATATAACGAAGGTTTCAATTAACTTTACATATACATTCATGGAAGTTTAACAAATCAACCTAAGTAAATTATGTAAATCCAGCCAAGCAACAGATTAAAACCCCAAAGCAAACCCAAGCTGAAATTCCATTTTGCCATTATGATAGTCAATCAAATTTAACTTGGGAATAAAATTGGTAATCTTTCAAAAATTAGAACTATAAAACAAATATTTTAATGACATCTTTAAATTCTTAGGTTTTAAAATTTATACTAATACATTTTAATGTGTGATACTTAAATATTTCTATGTGCTTTTGTAATACCAGCATCATGAGTCGAAAATGTCTAGAGATTTTACCTTTTTTGCTGTAGAAGAAGGGGGTTCCTTTTTCATACTTCTTAGTAAAAACTCTGGCATGTTATTTTCAATATCCTCACGAGTTCCCTTTTTATGCAAAACTGCAGCCAGAAATGAAATAACCTGGAGAAAAAAGGCTTTTTCAATCACTGTGTATAATGTATCATGACGTACAAAATTTCACTGCTTACATGACTATTCAATTAGTGACAAAGTATGTACAAAGAGATCTGTTGGGGGAAAATAGAACATGAAATATTAGTACAGATTTTCTTTAATTCTAATAACAAACAGTATTTTTCACACTTGTAAACAAACAAACAAAAATCTCACATTACCCTCTTTTCATGATAACTTCTACCTACCCAATGAACTCTTTCTTAATTCCATCACTTGAGACACTACCTTCTTATTTGTTTCTAAGCATGGAAACTATATCTTCATATCCTCTATTAGAATAAACTGTATACATTCTTGTTTCCATGTAGAAAATAAACTCCTTAAGGGGGATAATATTTGGCCCATAAATTCGTACATTTCTATTTATCTAATAAATATATGTGAAATGGCAAAATGTTATTTTAAGATAGACTAATTCATTAATATATAACATTTTGAATAACAGCTCATCTCCAAAAATCAAGTGAGAAAAACAGACAGAAAAAAGGAACCATAACCTCACATAATAAAGAGCAAGAAATATTGAATTGATTAGACTTTGAATCAAATGTTGGCTCTGATTGCTTGGCTGCTCTATGAACTTGGACAAGGTAGTTAACCTCTCTGAATAATATCTGTAAAAATGGCAAAAAATAATTTTGGCAGGGTTGTTTTAAAGATTGGGAAGAAAGGTATATGAGGTATCCATATGGAAGAAAATAACTGATCATTACCTCACAAAAATAAATTATGTAAGAAGAAAAACTATATAAAACAAAAAACTATGCGAGAATCAGAAAAATTATAGAAAAAAGTATACTTAACAAGGGTGTGGATACCTAGTCTGAATCCCAAATGATAGAAGAAAATAAGTGATACAGGAGAAGTATCTGAAGAAATAAAAGCTGAAAACTTAACTGATTTTTAAAAAATCAAGCCACAGATTCAAAATCTTCCTCTAAGAACCAAAACCAAAACAAAATGAAAACCAAAAACAAACTAACAAAAAACCACAAGCAGGTGCTTCACTGAAACAACTTGAGACAGAAAAATGTTTTTTAAAAGCAGCCAGAAAAAACAACAACAGATCACCTACAAAAAAGCAACAACCGGTCTGGCCACGGTGGCTCACACATGTCATCCCAGCACTTCGGGAGGCCAAGGCGGGCGGATCATTTGAGCCCAGGAATTCGAGACCAGCCTGGGCAACATGACAAAACCCCATCTCTACAAAATTACAAAAATTGGCTGGGCACAGGGTGGCTTGTGCTTATATCACTAGCTACTTGGAAAGCTGAAGTAGGAGGATTGCTCGAGCCCAGGAGAATGAGGCTGCAGTGAGCCGTGACAGCACCACTGTACTCCAGCCTGGGCCAACAGCAAGACCCTGTCTCAAAAAAAAAAAAACCAAAAACAAAAACAAACAAACAAACAAACAAATAGACAAGTAGCTGACCTTGCAGGAAAAAGAATGGAAGGTACTACAGAATATTTTCAAAGTGATAATAAAAGCAACCTATATTTTTATACCTACGGATGATATTCAAGAATGAAGGGTAAAGATTTTCAGACAACCAGAAAGTGAGCCAATTCGTCACCAAAAGAGCCACACTAAAGAAACCATCTAAAGAATGTTTTCAGGTTCAAGGAAAATGACTCTAGATAGAAGATCGGTGACACAGGGAAAAATTAAGAGCAACAAAATGGTAAATATATACAAAATATATACGTATATTGATTGACATTATGAAACAATAAAACAAGTTTTGTTGAAATCAGCAGATTAAAAGCTATGACAACAAATGTATATTAGTCGGAAGGAGCACAAGTGTCGTTGTAATATTCTGAGTCACTATGCTGGAGGGAGGAAATTAAAGTTCTAATTTATGTTAGAGTATGATAAATCAATAGTATCTATTGTAATCTCTAGGGTAACCATTAATAGAACAAAAGAATGTGTACCTAATAAAAGGGGATAATAAAGTTATAGGAAACAATCTGTCCAAAAGGACACAAAAAAAGTGGGAAAAACGTGACATGGAATAAATAAAAAGCAAACAGTAAAATACTAAGTTTAAATCCAAATATATTAGAAAGCACATTATATGGAAATGGACTAAACAGTCTAAACAAAAGATAAAGACTGTCCAAATAAAATATATTTCTTTGCCATTTACAAGAAAAACTTCCAAAAAAAAAAGAGATAAAGTTCTAATTAGAAAATAAAAATGACAGACTATGTAAACAAAAATCAAAAAATTGATACAGCTATATTCATATCAGACAAAGATGCTGAGGCAAAAAAACCATTATGAAATTAAAGAGGCACACTTTAACTTAATATTGATAATAAAATTAGTTCACTTGGAAATTTTAAGAAGTCTAAATTTATCAATAAAGAAAAATTTACTGAAATAAAAGTAGACAAATCTACAAGCACAATGGTAGATTTTAAAATAACTCAGCAAGAACAAACAAAATAATCAGTAAAGATATAGAAGACTTTAATAACGATTGTCAGCCTTGACCTAGTAAACATTTGCTAGAACACTGCACACTACTGCAAAGCAGTTTCAGTTCAAGTACCCACGAAATAGTTACCAAAGTTGACATATGGGGCCCGGTGCAGTGGCTCACACCTGTAATCCCAGCACTTTGGGAGGCCGAGGCGGGCGCATCACCTGAGGTTAGGAGTTCGAAACCAGCCTGGCTAACATGGTGAAACCCCATTTCTACTAAAAATACAAAAAAATAGCTGGGCATGGTGGCGCGTGCCTGTAATCCCAGCTACCCAGAAGGCTCAGGCAGAAGAATCACTTGAACCCAGGCGGAGGTTGCGGTGAGCCAAGATCGTGCCACTGAACTCCAGTTCGGGCAACAAGAGTGAAACTCTGTCTCAAAAAAAAAAAAAGGTTGACGTATGCCAGGCCACAGAAGTCTCAATACATTTCAATAGACAGAAACCATACAGAATATGTTTTTTGATCACAATACAAGAAACTAGAAATAACAAAAATATAAGAAGAAAATCTCCAAATGTTTGGACAGTAAGGAACAGAGTTCAAAGAACTCACAATATAAATTATAAAATATTTGAATTAAATAATGAGTAACAATACGTGTTGAATTTGTAGAATACGGCTAAAGCTGTACCTTAGGGACTTAAATGAATATTACAGACAGTCCCCAACTTATTATGATAGCTCAACTTGCAATTTTTCAATTTACAGTGGTGTAAAAGTAATACGTATTCAGTAGAACTGTAAATCAAGTACCCATACAATCATTGTTTTTCACTTTTAGTAAAATATTCAATAAACGATATGAGATTCAACACTTCGGTACGAAATAGGCATTGTGTTAGATGATTTCGCCCAACTACATGCTAATGTTAAGTGTTCTGAGCATATTTAAGGTAGGACAGGCTAAGCTATAGCATATATTTATGGGGATATAACCCCACTGTAAGTCAAGGAGCATCTGTATTAGGAAAGAAGAGGGACTATTAATCAGTTATCAAAGAATCTATCTCAAAAACTTAAGAAAATAACAGAAAATTGAACACAGAAAGCAGAGATTACTAAAAAATACAATGAAAATGATCAACAATGCCAAATGATCATCCTTTGAAAGAATTTTTTAAATAAACTCCTGGCAAAATTGATAAAGATAATAGAGAAGAGAAAAGGCAAACAAAAAATATGTATAGCACATAATAATGCTTTGCCAATAAATGTAAACATTTACAGGAAATGTAGAAACAGAACTTATCAAAAACCGACACAAGAAAAGGAAATCTACATACTCATAAAATCATGACATAAACCTGAATATGTAATTATAAACCTTCTACAAAGAAAAGTTTAGGGCCAGATAGTTTCACCAACCAATTCTACCTAATGCTTAAGAAAAATGTAATGCTAATCTATAGCAGACCCTTTCAGGGTTTAGAAAAAGGGGAAAATATTCTCACCTCGTTTTATGAGTTCGGCATAACTTTGATAAGAAAATCTGACAAGAACATTATAATACAGGAAATTTACAAGCCAGTTTCTCTTACTCATATAGAAGCCGAACTCTTAAACAAAATGTTAGGACACAGAACACAGAAATTTAAAAAAGGAAATAATATATACCAAAACCAAACTGGCTATATTCTGCAAATATAAGTTTGGTTTAACCTTTGAAATTTAGGTATTAGGTAGTTATCAGCTAGGTATCTTAGGCATTACACGTAGCATTCCTAACTTAGGTTCCTTAAAATGAGAATAGAATGACCTATTACAAGAAACATATTTTACCAGAAGCAGTACATTATTAGGCACACTGCAAAAAGTTGAGAATGTATATTTTATCACTAGAGGAACCACTAAAAATAAAAAGCAAAGAAGTATAGATAAAAAG